>NC_141286.1:6799964-7047464 GCF_037954325.1 Fistularia commersonii
TCTTTCGGTCAGAACTCGCTCTCTTTCGTCGGCCCAAAACTCTGGAACAATCTGCCCCTAGGAGTTAAAACTTTGAGTCTTCGGAGCTTCGTTGAAGCCACCAAACAGCTCCTGCTAAGAAAACAAATATGCCAACACTAAGCCAGAACCGTCTCCGTCTCGAGCCAAACTGTCTAGCGACCTGCCCCGCCAGCCTCCTTGATGCTTCCGCCTTGCTTTTGCACATAATAAAAAAAAAAAAAAAAAAAAAAAAAAGAATGATATGAACCTCTTATCACGGCCCTAACCACAAGCAAGCAGTTTTAACTGGTTTTAACATGTTTTAACTTGTTTTCCGGTTTTAACCTGTTTTAACCTGTCTTCAACCTGTTTTAGCTACTTACTAATTGTTTTTATTCCCCACTGGAGTACATTTACTCCACCCACGGACAGCCGGGTGCAATATAGCAACTCTGCTAAGCCTGTCTGGTACATCCATCTTCTCATATCGCATTTTATGCTGAAATGTTTAATGGCACTGTACTGTCTGTCCTTAAATAAAATTCATTCATTCATGCATTCATTATTTCATATATCTTATTTATTGGATTTAATTACTTATCATTTTTTATTTGATATTGCTTAAAGAAGGTTGGCAGCTCACATGCACCCCCCTTAGGTGCGGCAGAGTACTGCCTGCCTCACCTACTGACTTTTCGCTGCAGTTTATTGTCCGATCAGCGAGAATAATTCTGCCACACATTTAAATGACATAAATTCGACAGGCTGTTGAAGGCCATGGTGTATATAACCATTATAACAAATCTTTCTGAAAACATTATATTGGCGACATGCTAAGAAATAGAAACGAGCACTCACTACACAGACCAGTCTATAGGGAATTCCACGAGGAGTGGCGAGTCTTGGCTTGCCGCCGCCACACCTGTTTCTGGCCTGTATTTGATCAAGAAATCTGCAAATTCAACAGTTTTGACTTAAGAAAATGTAAAAAATGATTGGAATCACAGAAAATACATTTATAAGACTAATCAGAGGACAAATATTTATCCTTCTACTGTTGTTACTGTCCTGTTTAATGTCTATATTTATTGTTTTTTGTCTTTTATTACTTGTCCTCTGCCATGTGCTGCAGTGACAACCTAATTTCCCCTCTGGGGCTCAATAAAGTATTATCATATCTTATGTTATCATTAGGGGGCGGCACTTTGGCTGACCGCACATCACTGTCAGGTACCTGTACTCATCTGTACAATTTCCACAAGTTGCCCCTTGATGATGATGGCGCCCGCCTCCGCCAGCTGCCTCTGTCTGCGGGAGAAGGTCACTGCACTGTCCTTGGTCTTACTCATGTTCAGCATAAGACGGGAGGCTTCCCACCAGTGCACAAAGTCCTGAAGTGCTGAACTGTGGCGGTGAGAGGAAGCAGACAGCGAGGACAGGAGGTCGGTGTCATCTGTAAATTTCACCAGGTGGACCTGCAGTCATCTGTGTTAAGGGCGAAGAGCAGGGGAGACAGGATGCGGCCTTGTGGCGAGCTGGCTGAGGTAAAGAACGTTCGGATAAGATAAGATAAGATAAGATAAGATAAGATAAGATAAGATAAGATAAGAACAACTTTATTGATCCCGAAGGAAATTGTTGTGCCAGAGTTACAGAAAATATGACAGTAATAAATAATAAAAAGAAAAGGCAGAATTAGAAATACAAATAAACTATAAACTATAAAGTGTCTCAGTGAAACTATAAAGTGTCTTAGTAAACAAGTGATAAAACTATAAGTGTCTTAGTAACAAGTGAGGTAAAGGAGTGCACAATAGTATGATAAAAGGAAAAATTGTAGTGTAGCTGTTATGAAATGAAATATTGCACAGTTCTGAATATTGCACAGTGAAATGAAATATTGCACAGTTTTTTGTTTTTTAGGTTAAAGATAGGTTTTTATGGTTGCCGGCGGCTGAATGGAGAGGAATCAAAAAGTCTGATCGCCTCAGGGAGGAAAGACCTCCTGTGGCGTTCAGTGGAGCTCCTCGGTGGTATCAGTCTACGGCTGAAAGAGCTCTGACAGGACGTCAGTGTGGCATGCAGGGGGTGATGGATGTTGTCCATGATGCTGAGGAGCTTCCTCAGCATCCTCCTCTCTGACACCTGCACAACAGACTCCAGCTCCACACCCAGGACAGATCCAGCTCTCCTGATGAGCTTGTTGAGTCTGTTAGCGTCAGCTGTCTTGAGCCTGCTGCCCCAGCACACAACAGCGTAGAAGATGACGCTGGACACCACCGAGTGGTAGAACATCTGCAGCATGGTCCTGCAGACGTTGAAAGATCTGAGCCTCCTGAGGAAGAACAGGCGGCTCTGACCCTTCTTGAAGAAGGCGTTGGTGTTAACAGTCCAGTCCAGTTTATTGTCCAAGTGGACACCCGGGTACTTATAACTGTCCACAATGTCCACCTCTGTACCCCTGATGGTGACTGGGGTCGGATGGGTCCTCTGTTTCCTGAAATCCACCACCAGCTCCTTTGTCTTTGTGACATTGAGCTGCAGGTGGTTCAGTCCACACCTCTCCACAAACCTGTCCACCACGCTCCTGTACTCCTCCTCCTGGCCTCCGTTGATGCAGCCCACGATGGCAGTCATCTGAGAATTTCTGCAGGTTGCAGGACTGCGAGGAGAACCTGAAGTCTGAGGTGTAGAGCGTGAACAGGAAGGGAGACAGGACCGTCCCCTGCGGCGCCCCCGTGCTGCTCACAATGGTGTCCGACGTGATGTTTCCCAGCCTCACGTACTGCGGCCGACCTGTGAGGAGGTTATTGATCCAGGCCGGGAGTGGAGCATCCACCTGCATGTCCAGAAGCTTCCTGTTTAGTAGGGCAGGTCGAATGGTGTTAAAAGCACTGGAGAAGTCAAAGAACATGACTCTCACAGTGCTTCCTGCCTCCTCCAGGTGTGTAGATTCTGTGCAGCAGGAAGATGATGGCGTCTTCCACTCCTATCCGGGGCTGGTACGCGAACTGCAGGGGGTCCAGCGAAGGTCCGACGACTGTGCGAAGGTGCCTCAGGACGAGCCTCTCCAGCGACTTCATGACGTGTGAAGTTGTAAACCAATCCTCTGCGTCCGGAAACTGATGATCCACAGGATGAATTGCTGTCTGCCGGCCAGTAAATGAGGCTACGGGGTCTGAGAAGTCTGTGTACGGGAGCCGGACTGTGTTTCTTAGGGGGTTTCCAGGCTTTTTCAGATGGAGGACCTTAGCATCATTCACACCTCTGCCTGATAGGTGAATCAGAAAGGATTAAGCAGGGGTTCGGTTACCCTGGCGATATGGGTTCTCGCTGTGGCCTTCACCGCCAGGGAGGTGATGAGCCACGGGCCGGAGGTCGTCCGGGACCTTTGATTAACAGAAAAGCCTACATTGATCATGTCGGCTTCCTGTACTTGGTGTGCGAGACGTGAGAAATACAGAGCCCAGTCTCATGTTTGTAAACATAATACAATTTATTTATTTAGCATCTTTTTTTTTTCATTTTTTTACACTTTTCTATTTAACATACTTTCCCGGCTTATTTTACATGATACAGAGAGATTTACAGGCTATGTACAACTTTCTCCATAGGGAAAACACAAGTATTTTGTTGCTTCTTCAAGTATCTGTATCCCTGTGAACTCTTGAGACGTTTTTGTTTTCGCTACAATGTGATTTTTCAATTTGTTCAATATGGTTGTTTGCATACAATCTGAAGGTGGTGGAAAAACATGAGTTTCCACACGTGCCATGCGATCTCCGATAGTCACATCTGTAATCCTTTCGAATGACAGGGTGAGTGAATTCTCTTCAAAGAGGCCGAATATGATCTGAGCGTGGGTCTACGACGACGACGACGACGACACACAGCAACCTACATGGTCCCAGTAAAACCAATGCACTTTACTCTAAAATTTACACTGAAGAGGAGAAGCTCTTCAACGGATAAACGGGCCACGTGATATCCCTATAAAGTGATCACATTTTTCTCCAGTTTAAAAAATGAAAGGGGGCTTTAGTTACGATGCTGCCTCGCCACCCCTGGTGGTACGATCACATCAGTTGAGCTAAACTGCACGTTTGATGTCAGATGCAGCAAGAAAGATAAAACTACCTTCGTCCCGCCGAAGCCATCGGACTATGATCCCAGCCCGCAGCGGGGTCGGTTACTTGAACCCTTGGGTGATTACTTTGTCACGCCGTGTCTTTCTGAGAAGATTATTTTACATTTAAGCAGGTTGACGGTGAAACTGACTGGCATCTATGAGAGTAATTGCAGCAAAAAATGAAAAAAAAAAAAAAAAAAACTACCCAGAAAATGTCACTTGTGCTCGGTTTGCAGTCGCTAGTACATTTGACGTACAAATACTAAACGGGTAACAATGTGGTTGTTCTATACTTCGAAGCTTGAGTGTCAAACTGCATTTACTTTGAGGAGGTCTGCGTCGAAATGCCAGGGTTTTTTTTTCTTTTTTTCTTCACTTCACGTGAGTGAAAACACCTACAGCCAGCGGAGGGCGCTGTTGATGCGCGCGAGCCTCTGCTCGGGACGGCGGCTCCGTGCAGGACGTGGCGGCGTTCGGTCCTGGTTTTGCTCGCCGCCCTGCAGCATGTGCCTCGGCCTGAGAGGAGGAGCTCCTCAACTCACATTCTCAAAGTGCTGCTTATAGAGGGTGAGCTGCTCTCAGCTGTCACAGCTCTCAAAGGAGAGGCCTCCTTGATTGGCCGATCCACAGCGGTCACAGTGATAGTCGGATGTCATTAACGTTTTGCGGTGTGAACGGTTTTCCACGAACGCCAGTAGAATTGCCTCCCCTGCGCAGCTATGGGTGGTGGGCGGGGGGTCCGACCTGTGCGGCCCGATCTATCGAGGTCTCGGGACGGGCCGACAAGGGGTGTTAGGAATGTTCTAGGCGCCTCTTCGCAGCTGTGACACCTCAGAGACCGAGGCTCTGTGGGCGTGATGGCGGCACGTCGCGCGGCCTTCGGGTCTCGCCTGTTCGGGGACGTCACCCGCTGCGGCCCGGTGGTCCCGCGGGCGCTGCTAGGCCAGCTTCAGGGTGCTAATGGGGAAGGAGGGCATGGTCACCATGGTGACGGGGTTGAGCACAGTCTGGCCCACCAGCTGCGGGTGGTGCGCCACCATGGCGGTCTGTTTGCCCACGATGGCGGCGGCGGGCTGGCTGTTCGCCGTGCCGTTGACCTGCGCGTGGTTGAGGGTGTGCGTGATGTGACTGAGCAGCGTCGGCTGGGTGACGGCCACCGGCTGCGGGTACAGGGCGGGCAGGTGCTGGCTCAGGTGAGCCACCGGGTGCACGGTGATGTGGCTGATCTGCTGGTGGGCGGCGCCTAACTGCACCGAGCTGGTGGTGGTGGAGGGGGCCAGGTGGGCGATGTGCTTGGGACCGCTCGCTTGGATCACGTGGTTGACGGCCTGGATGACCGACGGGTGAGACACCGGCGCGTGGGCGATGACGGTGGGGTGGAGGGTGGGCGTGGACACCATCTGGGAGTGCGGGGGAATCAGGGGCTGGCCGGAGGGGGCGGGTGCGGCGGAGGGGGTGGCGGGGGTCGCCGGCGGGACCCCCGGCTTAGACGGCGGCTGCGGAGGGGTCAGGGGCAGCAGCTGGGGCTGTTTTTGCTGGATGGAGATTCGCTGGGTGATGAAGGAGGTGGCGGTGGCGGTGGAAGGGGTCAAGGCGAGGGTCTGAGAGGCGGGAACAGTCTTGAGCACCTCAGGCTTCCTGGTCTGAGGCATTGTGGGCAAGGCAGTCGGGGCTCCCGGTGAGGGCTCTTCGTCCAGGTCGTCGTCCATGATGTCTTCGCCTTCTGCAACACAAACGGTCAACTTAATGGCTGGAAGCAGAAGCCCGAACCTTCGGGGCCGAGCGGACTTACTGCCGGGCTTCTCTCTCTCCCTCACGCTGAAAAAAAAATCCACTGTATTTTAAAAGTCAATGCTCACAGTCTGATCTTAAATCAGGGCCTCTGTCCTTTTCTAGAAAGCTCTTTGTGGTTCCTAGGGTTTAACAACACTGATTTAAAAAAAGAAAAAAATGAACGAAAACATGGCAGATGCGGATCTGAGGCGAGATGATTGAATAGCATCAGGGCATCCCACCTGTTCGCTGACGAATGCGGTCTGCTCTTAATTTACATATCAGTAACGTGTTTTCTGTTGTACATTTTATCTTGTAACTAAAAAAACATGTCTATTTAAAAACTCCTCGGACTCCTCCCTGCCTACTGGTATCCAGTCAAGAAAGAGTTAATACAAATTAAGAGTTGGTAAATCTGGGATGGTCTGTGTGTATATGTGTGTGTGTGTGTGGATGTCCTACCTGAGGCGGTAGAGGTGGACACCTGGTCCTCTTCAGGCTGCACTGTCTGGCGCAGGACGCGGTCGATCTCCATGACGTCCATCCACTGGCTCAGCTCGTTCTTCAGCTCTGCGAGGCGCTGCTGCGTAGCGATCTTCTCCCTGGCCAGCCGCTCCATGTCGTGCTCGTACTCCTTCTCCTTGCGCTTCAACGTCTGCGGGGGGGGAGAGAAAAACAGCGGGTGCTATAGAGCCTGTCGGGCAGAGAGTTATCTAGACACACACCTGGTGAATGAAGTGTAATCATTCAGGGTTTTTTTTTTCTGACGAAAGGATGCACAGATTGAGGCAGATTAGGATTATTGTTGGGTTTATTGTTCAGATAAAAACTCAAGGCCAGTTTCAGATTGTACTTAGAATGTTTCCGGGAAAACAAAATAAAGATGGAGTGACATGATGTTTAAAGTGGCAGCGACCCGTCTGCTACAGCCTCATGGCTTTGAGCCTTTACTCCACCCACCCACACACACCCACACACACACCCACACCCACACACCACAATATCTGAGTGAGGCATCCCGCCAAATACTCCAGAACTCTCAATGGAAATCGACGATAGAATCACAAAGATTTGAGAAAAAAAAAAAAAAGAAGTGCTACTGCGATTTGTGGAATCCTGGGAGTCGGAGATAAAAAAACGACATAAATTCTGGATCAAGTTTTACAAATTGGGGTGCGAAATTAAACTGAGCATACTCATTCTGCACTCAGACTGTCTGATGCCGCTGATGCTTGTCTCACAGAGACCAACGGATATCACTGGGATACACTTGGAAAGGAGGGGGGGGCACATTTATATGAAGAAGAAGAAAAGACTTTCACTCCCGCGCCTGAAAGTTTGATCAAAAGCCGTTTTTTTTTTCTCTTGTCGTGGCTCTCAATTACTGAGCGAAGGTGATGCAACCAAAGCGGGGCCGCGTTCTAGTTTTAGTGCTCTGGGTTGGCATGTGACTGGATCAGTGTCAGGATCCGAACAGAGGCGGCTCAGATCTGAACTGTGCTGACGGGGCAGGCAGTGGTGTTTGTCACAATGGTGAAAGTGAAATAATAAAAACGCATCGAATCAAACTGCATTTTGCAAACCGGCGAGCATCTGAACGTAATGATCTGCTGGTTTCTGTTGTTCAAACACCGGCTTCTTTCCCCAGACATTGACAGTTTAAAGTTCTAATGAGCTTCGCTGACTGACTCCTCACTTTGGCCCGTGGCGCCGAGTGAGATCAAGAGTGTGGAAAAAGTCATCTACGGCGGCCAGTGTGGCTGCAGCTGGCCGGGGATCTAGACGATGTGCAACACGGCAAAGGAACAGAAGCGTGTGGGGATGAAGGAGGACGGAATGTAGGCGGCGCTTCCAGGCAGCAGCTCTGTGACCCAATTTCCCCACAGACACGGGTCTCACCTAAACAAACGGGAGGTGGACTTGTTGCACAGGCCCAGACGTCAACACAAACCCTGCATATTGATTCAGCGGAAGCACAAAAACCTGTTGTGAAATTTTACCAGAGCGATCTCGTGTGAGTGGGGAGGCAGGTTCGCGAAAAAAAAAGGGAAATAAATAGAAATCGGTTATGCATCCAGTTTAGGGAGGACACTGACGACAGCCTCGGTGACGCACATAAAACATCGCGGTGTGAACCGAAAGGTGAACTTCCTGTTTGTGTTCATCTGCCATATTATTTGTGTACGTGCATGCGAGTGTGTCACTGGAAAGCAACACATGCGTTGACATGCTAACCCTGTGGTGGCTGTGTTAGTGTGCTGTTTAAATAAACAGATGCCGCTGCGTGACACCCAGAAGTTTTACAGTATCTTGTCCCGCACGAAGACAGAAATAGAAAGGTGGGCTGTCTGCAACCCGGCACCTGTCTCTTGTCCTCAGCCGGGATTAGTGGGGACGGACTGGCCCTCGGCTCACCTGCTTCCCAACGGAGAAGCTTTCAGTCGCTCACGCACAGACTGGCAGAGAAGTCACTGTATAGCTGTGACAAAGGCATATGACACATATGCGATATAACAATTTTACTTTTATCCCTGATTGAAATCGGACGAAAGGCAGGCTGATGTTTCCACTGACCTGAGAAATACACTGATTTGTGGCGGGCTAACAGCTCAGCAGGGAGGTGGGATAGGAAATATGGCAAATCTGTACTTTAGGGTGCATATGACAACAGCATCCTGGCCCGATGGGCTGAATATACACCCAGTTCTGGTTGTCAGGGAAACAACTGAAAAACCTCTGATGGTTTCCTCGGTAACCTTGACTGAGTATATGCACAATTTCATGTGGAAAAAAATAACTTCTATTGTGTTTTAGGGACATTGTCTGTAACTTTAAAGAGGAAGTGGGCCTAACCATCTAACACACACACACACACACACATATATATGTACACACACACACACACACACATACATAAACATATACACACACACACACCTTAACAGAACTGTCAGCCGGCCAGATGAAACTGGATATGGGGGAGAAAAATGTGCAACACACGGACCAGAAGGAATGGCTGCCACAGTTTAGGAGGCAGCGGCCGAGCGCGGGTGGCACAGCAAAGTCTGACTCACGGCGAGCCTGCGTTCCACAAACACAGAGACCCGCTGAACCGCCACGATGCTGGCGGAGGAGAGGAGCCACGGATGTCCCTGCCTTGATGGACAAAGATTAAACAGGTAAACCTGATTAACGGGGTTGAGGCAGAGGGATCTCACATGCACTTCATTAGCACCTAATCATGTCACCGCCATGGAAGGACACTGGCTTCCAAGCACCCTTTTGTTTCCTTGCACATGACCTGCGAGGGCACGTCCATCCCCTCCTGCGCGGGGGATTAAGTGCAGCCGCAGCCGCAGCCTTGTAGGTGTGCGAAAATCTAGATCAACGCGGGGACAGTCTGCATTGTGAGTGTGAATGTGTGTGTGTTTGTTTGTGCAAAGGTAAACACTGTGAGAGTGCTGTCACAAGCAACGCAACTGCCAAGCACATGGCCCCACGGAGAGCAGGGGAGGGGAGGGCGGCAGATAGTGGAGGGCGGGGGGGGGGGGGGGGGGGTTTGGTCTGAACAAGCATACACGAGCTGTCCTCACTGACTCACTTTTGCAGCGGCAGGCAAACAGCACAAGGCTGGGCTTTCTTAAAGGGCCAGGAGCGCAGGAGGCCACGTTGCAGACACGCTGCTCAGCCAGGCAGAGGGAGATCAGGCTTCAGCACACAGGTCTTGTGACAGTGTGGTAACCATAAACCCTTGTTTTCCTGCGCCTTCAAGCTCAAACACTGAACTTCACGTGGCAACCGACAATCGGAGCCTTGTCTGCGGGGGGAAAAAAAAAAAGCGACTCCTGCGAACCCTTGCTCGTGCTGGCCTAATTTCATCGGCCAGTCGACAGACAAACAAGGTCAAGACAACAATTCTGGACATCTTATTTACAGCGCTTGAGTTGAAAGGGATGTCTTTGCAATTGTGCATAAAAACAAAAAAAGAAACAGCTGGGGTTAATCATTTTGTTCTGTGAGAGAAATTCTTTGTAAATGACACGCCGAGTTTTAAAGCCTTATTATAGTGCAATAATTATGATTCTGTCTGCAAGTACGCCGAAGTATCCACTCCTAACAGATTCCCTCCATTAGATGGCACAACACATCATATGTTCGGGGACGGAAGAGCGTGTTCAGTCCCCTTTGAGGGGAAATGAAGCCTTGTGTTTACTGCCCAGTTCCCGGCCTGCAGCTGGCAGCTAAGCCTCATGGTACAGCGAGTCCTGCCTGTTGCAGGGCTGGGCGGGGGGCCCAGCACGGGGGGGTGACGTCACGCGGCTTAGGCTAGCCATGTGCTTGCTGCTCATGTGGCCTTAAAAGCTCAGAGGCAGGATGGAGGGAAGGAGGGAGAGGGAGGGGGCGGAGGAGAGGGGAGGAGAGAAAAGGATAGGAAAAGAGAGGAGGATCTCTCATGCAGCGAGAATTAGTTTACAGCTTCAGCTTTCCACAGCACAGTAACAAAGCTCGGGTGAAAGGTGTAGGGAAACAAGAATAGTTAGTTTGAAAAGCCAATCCTTAGTAGCTATAATTCAACAAGTGTTGTGCAAAGGAGAAGAGTTTCAAAGTAGGGCAAGGGAGGACATTAGTCACAGCCGCTGAGTCATTGATAAGAAATGAGGAAACAGACCTTTAAAACTTTGTAGGAACAAGAAATTTGGCGGCCCGGGGGCAAAGTGAGAACCGGAAAACAAACAGAAAAAGCAGCCTTTCATTCCAGATAGATATTTTCAAAACAGCAGACAAAGTAAACCAGAGGAGTTGGAAGCAGTGGTTGCTCTCTGCTCCTGCTACCGCGTGTGTGTGTGTGCAGAAGCACGCGGCGGGATGAACGGCTGGCTGTGCACATGTTGTGCTCCTGCAGCCAGCCGGGGAGGAGGTGTGTACGTACGTGTGCGCGGGAGCACGCGGCGAGACGAACGCCTCTGCACATGTTGTTATTTTCTTTTTGCCCCCCCACTCCCCTCCCTAACCCACTTACATTCCATTCCCCAAACCAACTCTCTGGGGGGAAAGAAACAAAAAAAAAACGCAGCCTGGTTATTGACAGCAGGAGATGGAAGAGTAACTCCCCCCCCCCCCCCCCAAAAAGATTCCAACCAACAACAGCGACGGGTAGCACACAACAAAGTTTTCATGGGGAAGAATTACACATTCCCATTGCAGTCTCTGTGTGTCGTGTAACTCCCAATTTGTTTGGCAAGCATCATGCTCAAATGTTGACAGGAGGAAACAGGGAAGCGGGTAACTCTGCCAGTCCCACGCACCATGTTGCCTAATCGGAGGGGGGGGGGGGGAGCTGTGCAACCACGCTGTCCTAGTTTCCCTGCGTTCATGCGCAGTTAAGAACCAGACCGCTGCTACGCAGAGCAGCCGGCCTACTCTCCAGCTCACTTTGGACGCAAGTAAATCTGCACAAAAATGGGAACGGCTAATGTGGCAACTGCATTGTGAGTTCATAATCGGAGGAAAGCACGACCCTGAGAGCCACCCTCCACTCTCGGCATCGCCCCAGAATTCAATATTCAAATATAGAAAAAAAAAATCTAACTTTCACTTAGTTACAACATGCGTCAGATCCCTGTGGAAGCTGCAAAACGCCAGAGTAGCTGGCATTCTTAAATTGAAACATCTGATGCCGTGATCAGTCTCAGATTCAATGGCGGCCAACAGGATCTATGTATAGGAAGGGAGGGGGTGACCCAGTGACGGCCCGATGACAGTCTGCAAGACCTGAAATAGGTCAGCGATTGATATTATCAAACGCCATTTACAATGCACACACCACAGTAGGTTTATGATTGAGGCACACCTGGTGGCACAGGGAAAATCGATTGACAGCGCATGACAGCGTGCATGGAAAACAGGTAAAAGTACGGATATACAGGAAATACTTTGCTTGTTCTACTTGTCCGCCCTGTCTGTCGGAAATAGAGACCCACCACAGTGGATATGGAACTGAGGCACCTCTAAAATTTTGGAGGCGAAACAATTCTTCTCTTGAAAAAGAACATGCTATCATTTATACAGTATATTAAATCCTATTAGTATTTAAAATACAAGCGGTTGTGGAAATGTTGTCTAACGAAAGCCATATTCCACACATGATGCGGGTTCGACGACCTCCGACAATTAACTGAACCAGACCGCCCTTTAACCCCACTGACGGCATGCTGTTGCATCAGAGGGATGTTGAAAATAAAATCTGTTTGGTATCACGGTTCAAAGCTTGTGAAACACAAAAGCAACGAAACAAGAATGTCCACAGATGTTGAAGCCGACCCGCTCGAACGTTTGTGGGGTGTTGGGTTTCTGGCGGTTACCAAACTAAATAACGCGCTGTATCAGTGTCGGCCGATGTTGATATTCCAAACCATATGGTCGCCGTGAAACATCCCCAGACTTGACGTCAAAGCCTCAATTCCGTTAAATATCGACCAGCTGTAGAGTTAAAATAGTATTTTCAATATATTTTTATTTGGTGGGAAAAAAACAGCAACAAGTGCGCACTGCTTTGAATAGCGGCAGCTACGCAAAGTCTTGCCTTTTAAAGTTGTGATCGGAGTGTTCTTCAGCACTGACGTATTGTTAGTAACTTGACCCCAAGCAAAGGGTGCCACTTATAGGCCGTATATTTCAAATAACAGCTGACTTGTGCTTAGATGCAGTGCATCACCAAAAATGTAACACCGGGCAATGAGGTTTACAGACCATACAACAAACCACCTGCTGAAACATTGTGTAAAAATCCAGGCTAGGGATGAGCTCAGTGGCAGACGACTCAAATGAAGGGTCAAATCGGGTGATTGACCCTCTGGTCCTTGAGGCCAGAGACCCGGAGACATTTAACTGAAGTCAGGTTCGAGCAGATTTAGGTTCCTCTCTTAGCCGCCAAACACAGACTCGCAGATGGTTCTGATTAAATGCTCGGGATGGATGGTATGTAATTGTTTTTTGTTTTTTTTACAACTCTTGTTTTTGCAGATTTTTGTATCCTGTTCGTCCGTGTACAATTGTTATGTCCAAGTCCTTATCTTCTGTCACAACAAGCTCGGTGGCCCAGATGTCCACCCTGTCACACAAGGCGAGCGTAGAGGGTTTTAACCAGGTCTCCAAAGGCAGACGGAGCTGGCGACACCCTCAGCCTTCGGTAACGGAAAAATTCTGCAGCTGTCCCATCAATCGCTTAGAATTTAGACCATCTCTGGTAAACTTCTTGCTCTTTTCCAGTGGCTGCTCAGCGTGCCTAACTCACTTTGGTTCATGCCAACTGTGGCTACGAAACATGTTTCACTCCCTGCGAACGCAGGGAGGGCTTGTGACACCCTTCACGATCCAAAAATATAATAACTCCTCAAGTAATAAAGTGTCTCCGTTCTTAATGTAAATCCATGTGAGAACAAGCAAACCATGCAAGAAAAAAAAATTGTCAACAGACAATGTAATAACTATTTTTGTATGCTTAATAGATTAAGTTAAATTGCATTATCTGCTGGAGAAAACGCACACAAGATCAAAAAGTGAAGCCAATAATGTATCAAAACCTGGCTGGCGTTTGTTGACCTTGTACGCTTTTGGTGCCTGTTTATAAAGCCTTTTGAGGCAAAAGTGACCACAACTGGTCAAACCGTAAACTAAAAATAATGACTATGTCATGTTAGAGCAGATAAATTAAGTGTTAGTCTTGAATAAGATTTACAGTTTCCTTTCCCTTCGAATGAAGGCATCCTCCCGACCCTTTCAGTACCAAATGAAGTGCGAAAAGCATGTATGCAAACAAAGCCGACTCACGTTTCATATGAATCTTTAAAAAGGCATTTTCCGCTTCAGTAAACCGTTCACATTGAAATGCCTTGTGTAATGGAAATTCTTTTTTATGGCTGAGCGCTTTCGCTCACACACTATAATATTTATAAATGAAATCTATTATTAATATAAACCCGAAGGCAACAAGGTCATAATATGAAAGTGCTCAGCCACAGTCCCTGACTCCCTCACACCCCCGACCACAACATTGATTTGAAACCCATCAAGTTAAGTTAATTTCCGAATTGCATTTTCCTCTGCAGTAACCCAAATCAACCACTAGATGGATGTTGATTGAGAAGTGAACCAGTCATGTGACTTTCAGTGAGCGGCTTCTGCACACCTCTGTCTCTTCGGTCCGGCACAGAGATGCGCAAATGAGTTAAAAGAATCCGAGTCTCTTTTGTCCCGCCGAGGACCTCACCTCTGACACCCGACCTGGCACGTTGGCAAATTTACTGCGGTCCACAGACAATCTCAAAGATTAGAATTGGGAAATGGTTGTTTAAAATAGTTTTGGAAAGACAGAGGAAGTGCAGATTATATTTTCCATAGTACTAGGTAGAGGACTGCAAACGCATCGTTTGGTACTGAATGTTTTGAAATAACTGCGTGTGTGTACTTTAAAGAGGCAACGGTAAGATTAACCATCATTGAAGTGTAGGGTTTGTAACCTTTTGCTAGATAGCCCAAGTTTCCTGAGGTGAGTGATATAAAACCACTCCCATCACGGTAATCAAATGTTTTTAGGTGTGTTTTTTCCTTCCATTAAGTTTTGTTTGGGGGGAGGGTTTTTGTGCGACGGTGAGGCACCGTGACATTTGCCGATAATGTGACTTCCCAGTGTTGGCAAATTGCAGCAGGTACAAGGTACAGACAAACTGCATTTTGATCACATGACCCAGCGGTGAAGGCGCGCGCGCTTACCTGGATGTACCGCAGAGCACTCCTCAACACGCTCAGGTTGGAGGTTTTCTTCTCGTCAATGTTTGGGATGTTCTTTTTCAGTGTCTCAAAACACTCCTTCAAGTGTGCTCGTCTGACAGACACAAGACAGAGAAGGGGAGCAGATGGCGAGGCCGCATTAAGCTGTGTTTAAGTTCTTGTCAAAGACGTCAGTCCTGATTCATGACTGAGATGATTAACGCGTATTCTGAAAGATGACTTCATATTAGAAAAAAAAGGACCAAGCTCTGCACCGCAACCGATTGCAGTGAGTGAACTAGCGCATTACCCAATTTCTAGGGACTCGTGACTCTTTGGTAAGACAGGTTGAACTCACCTGTGTTTCTCAAGCTTGTTATGCACCTCTCGTGTACCCGCCCTGTAAGAGCACAGACGTGTAAGAGCACAGACGAGAGCATATTAAGAATTTGGTGTCCAAAAGGGCAATGCGGAAGCCATCGTAAAAGACAAGAAGGACTTCTCGCACCGCTGCTGGCAAATGCAATTGTGATGATAATCTGTTGCAGAGGCCTAACTCAGATCTAAGATCTAAATATATCATCGGTTATTTAAGCTTTTTTCAGCGAAAAAGTGACGTCGGCACTTTTCTCGCAAGCATTAGCATTCTTTTTTCGATAAGTCCAAATGGCAGAAGGCCACCGGACCGGCGTGGTTGGGTTCCTGTCAATATGTCACTCATTTTGCTAAAGCTGGGATATTTAGGAATAAAATCACAAGTCTCACCCCCCGGGTCGTTTCTTGTGGTCGTCGGGGGGGCTCCCCTGGCTGGTGGGTCCGTTCTGTAGGGATGCCTGCTGCAGGGACTGAGGGAGAAGAGCGTTTTGTTGAGGCGGGGGGACGATGGAGCCGGGGTAGCGCTGGAGCACCTGTTGGTGCGTCTGCTGCTGCACATTAGTGTTCCCAGGCTGGGGGGTGAACTGCGAAGGGTGGTGTTGGTTCTGTACGGGCTGCTTGTGGTTGGCCGTCAGCACAGAGATTGGATGGTCGGGTTTGGGTGGTGAGCACGGCATGGCGGCCACACTTTGCTCCTGGGGAGAATGAGGGTCCCTCCGGGGGGAGGTCAGGGGCGGTGCAGCGGGAGGGGAGAGCATGGCAATAGGCAGAGTTGGAGAGCCTGTAGGGTTGGGGGTGACCACAGGGATAGGGATAACTGTGATGGGCATTGAAGGGGGAGGTAGGGAGGGGGATACAGGGTCCGGCTGGGGTTCGGTGGGAGGGTCCGCTGCTTTACAAACATTGCTGATGTTGTTGACGTTGTTGACATGGGTCCTTGAATGCTTCACATCACAGAGTCTCTGCTTTGCCAGCTGCTCCAGACGCAGCTTTTCGTTCTGTTCATCTTCTGTGAAAAACACAACACGGAAATCCATCAACCATCGATCGCAGCGTTACCGAAAAACACTCGAAATCCTCTGGAAGACATTATCACACACAGAACAGGTCACACTGGAAGCCCGATAAGATTAGTCCAGATTTTGTTACTTATTAGGGCTCAGACCAAAGACTATTGTGCTACAGACGGTTGAACTTGATCACCAGAAAACCATGTAACAAAATCTGAGTTCCAGAAATAATATGAAAAGAAAAACACAGCGATTTCTCCAACAGCAGGGACTCCTTCGCTACTGGGAGATCATTTGCAGCTCGGTTTCAGTGTTCCTGTCGGCGTGCTCAAAAAGTGATCAGTGAAGCCCCTGGAGATTTTCATTTTGAAAACCCAAGAAAGCCCAAAAAAGTGTTTATTGCTGTAATGGATGTACAGCCTGCTGGCACATTCCACAAACCACACTAACTTGTCTGACGCCTGGTCTTGAATTACACAAACAAAGCTTCTCCAGGCTTGTAATGACAAATGTCGTTTGTATTTTGGGGATAAACACAAAGCTGTCACCTAAAAATTTCTATCTCTTACCTGTAATTTGACAGTTTATGATATAAACCCAGAAGTGAGAATATGACACTGAGTGCGCACACTTATTGGAATCAAATTGCCTAATATGCAAGAGAATGCATGCTAGAGAATGGGTTGCTATGGCAGCCGTGATGTTCAGGCGTATGGATCTGGAAAACAAGTGGCGAAGGGCCAGGTTGTTAAAGAGCACATCACGCCCGAGAGACCTTGAGATTCAGAGGAACACCGCATTAACCTTTGGCAATGTTTATCATACGCACCTGAGTATTAGGTAACTAAAATGTGGGAGAAATGTATCACCACACTTGGTTGGAACAAAAAAATAAGGTTTCCTGAGCATTGGGTGGGTAACAAAGATGGAGAAGACATCTGAGTAACGGGCTGCACACAAAACTAAATGAAAAATCTAACTTGGAAAAAAGTCTTTAACATAAATGCAGGACCCCCCAAAATCAGCTAATGAAAGATATTAAGATCACAATCCACAGGAACAAGAGATACAACGCCTGAGAATGTAATACAGAAAAAAATTACAGACCAGCATCTACTTTCTAGTTGGCAAACCTTTCACTGAAGCTATGATTTCACATCATATGAAAAAAAACGAATATGTCCTTTGGGATTGTGATTATTTTAGTCAACATTGTGATCATGGTAATTTCAGATGGTCATACAATGACTGAGATAAGAGGAGGCAAAAACAGATTGTGTATACATAAAACTACCTTTGTGAGTTATTGTATGTGTGTGTGTGTGTGTGTGTGTGTGTGTGTGTGTGTGTGCGTGCGTATCTAACAACAATGAAACACGAGAGGAAAAAAAGAGTCAGGACAAACACAGACTGTTTCAGTTACTCCTGCTATCTATTTCCCGGTAAACTTTCTGGCCTATCAGACCTTCATCAGCCAAGCAGAATGGGAGCTTCCTCAACCATCCAATGAGAAGAGTATTGAACAAGCCTGTTTCATGGGCGGGGCTAAAGTGCTCCACTAGGAAGGAAAGAGGCGTCCTGGACGGAAGAGGAATTTAAACTATGAAGCAATAAGAAAACTGTTCAAGCACATAGAATAAAAACTTCAATTTTTTCTTTATTAACTTGCCGCTATCATTTCTGGTCAATACAACTGTATATGAACGGAAACTTCTATGAGGTTGTAATCCATAATGGCTTGTGCACTGTCGCGGCTATCAAGCCCTATCAGTGTAGAACTCTGAAAAAGAGGATATTTTCAGCTCAAACATATTTCAAATCATATCTGAGTTAATGCTCCAATATCACACAAATTTATGCCATCTTACAAAGTAAATGTGGTCCTCTAAGGGAGGATATGCCTTATAGTACAAGATGTACTGCTTCCTCTCCAAGCAAGATTTCACAGGAGCTTTCATGGGAGTAATGATTTACAGAAAGTGGGGTATTGTGGTACCGGCACACATTGAATGGAGGGTTTCTTAATACCAAGAAAATATGTACGTACAACGGTAGGATCGTCTATGCATATTATATAACTGCAGTACATAAAAAGGACTGGCCTACTTTCCTCTACAGTGACCTGCTCAACAGAAGCCAGGAGGAGGAGGAGGTTCAGCAGGAGAACTCTCCCAATGCTGCAAAGTGGGAGGAGCTGGGGGGCGGTTGGGGGGCTGGAACAGGAGGTCTCACTCTGGAGATCTTGTAAATACTCCAAATATTGCGAATGGGGAGGGTAGATGAAAGATTGGGATTTATTCATCCTAGTGGCAGCCATTAAGAGAACAGAACATTACAAGTAAAACATCAGAAGGTACAGTCAGGTAAGAATGAAATTTGAGGTAATTTAGGAGAAGGGACAACTGGATGTTGAAACTATTTTACAAGTTTCAGAATGGTATAAATAGCCCTCTATACAGACAGAAGTTATTATTGTGACTCTCAAAATATAAATGACTGGCACAATAAAATCAATTGAGATCAAATTTGTGATCAACTGAGGAGCAATCCATGAGGTGGCAAATATCCCAATTCAACCTTGCGCAGTTAAGCAATCATCAGGTTTCAAGTCAGATTGAGGAACTCCCATAGTAAATGTTTGGTCAACAGGTTACCGCTATAACTGCACTTAATGGAAGCGGTTATTACCGAAGTCCACTGCTTTGACCTCTAAAATGGAAATTCGGGTTGGGTTTAAGAGAGGAACATAAGGTCAACACACAACATACATTTGAGCCAAATCTAAGGAGTGTACGGTTGAAGATTGCATTTCCACAAGCAGTTCAAATTTGCAACACATCACAATAATCAGCACTGGCACACACAAAGTATGGCACGATGGACGACAACAACTGGACAGTGGCATGTTCTAACATTTCAATAATAATACAAAGTGCAAATGTATCAAAGTATCATACAAAGCCCACGTTTCTTTCGGTTTGTAATAGAACTCGTAGCTTTATTGGAAACATCTATTTTCGTAGCTTTTGTTCAGGGTTATTCTGGGCTGATCGGAGAACTTGTGGAACTGGGACACAAAGTACTGGCAGTGTTGTTATAGGAGCAGCACGGGTGGTGGTTGTGCGCGCATACGTGCGGCGCTGCAGTGACTCATCTTCTGCATAAACAATCTTTGGGAGGGGTTGCCCGGCACGCACGTGGTGAACGGGGCGTGGCCTCGTCCCGCTCGTAAACCAGGGGGGCGTGGCCGGCGGATACACGTCATCGAAAAGACACCAAAGGCAGCCCCGGAACGTCTCAAAGGCCCTCCGAGTTTAATATTTCAATTACACAACCACCCGGCCATATATATCGCCATTTCTGCTATATTAAACCGTTCCCGTAGGTGCGGTGGAGCCGACGGGGGCGCCCAGGTTCCATGGGGTGGGAAGCCTGACGGCAGCGTCATTTGACCCAACAGCCCCACCCCACCCCCTGCGGACGACGTCGGGCCATTAAGCAGAGCTCGGCATTCCCCGCCGCCACCGCCCTTTATCTCTCCCCCTCCCCGTGTTTTGGTTTGATTTGAAAGGAACCGGTGGCAAGCCCCGTCAGTGCAAAAGCAGGCAGACGGAGGATGCGCTGCGGCTGAATGTCCCCAAACCCGGGACACATAAACAAACGGGCACCGGGTTTCCGCACGGCTCACTGCGGTACACCGTGTATTTGTAGCAGAACTCGAAGGTACGAGCAAATACGGGGGGATCACTACCACGAGGGCGTCTGCACGAGAAACAAGAAATTCAAACAAACATGAACCCGGTTAAATGACAACGGTTCCGCCGGATTTAACGTTGACTTTCATCGTGAGAACACGTACGCCTACAAGAAACTGACCAAGCAACCCGATTTCCCCCTCATACTGCTGCGGTTCACTTTACGTCTCAACCATGAGATTAGCGTCGCCCAGCCACAAGTGGAAGAAATATTCGAACTATATTTCCAATAGACTTGAGCTTACCACGTGCTTTCTGTTGTTGCAGGGCTTGCAATTCCAAAAACTTGGCTGCTTGCAGGAGCGTTTCGATGCTCATTTCTGTCCGGTCGGAAAAATTTCGCTTTATTTCTTCGGCGAGGCTTAACGTAGGTTGTCTTGGGAGGTTCAAGCGGAAAAGCGAGTGCGAAACACGACTGTGTGACACGGCCAGTAGTCCGAGGGCTGGAAAAGTGTAACTGGATACCCCCCTCGGTAGAAACTACCACTTTACGAGAGGAGTTACAAACAAGATGGCGCTCAAAGTAGTAGGAACAAATAAGGTTTGTGAATCACGCAGCGTCGTAACCGCCCACCGACAGGCACACTCCCGAGTAAATCACAGCGCTTTACAAAACACGGCGAACGGATCCGGGAAGGGATTGATAACCGGCGTTGCACTTTTGGTGAGATGAGTCACTCCCATCGCTGCTGAAAGGCAGCAACAATTCTCGGGTCACGGTTAATCAAACCGGGGGTGAGCTGCTAGCCGCTAACTGGTAGCCCGTTAACAGACCGCGCTATAGCCGGAGCGTTGCTAGGCAGCCAGAAGTTCAACACCAGAAAAGGTCCCACTTGATTAAAAAAATATTACATAATGAAATCAAAAATGTTAAGCGTGGGCATCTTTTCGTTGTAATTTCTGGTTGCGAGCAACGGCTGTTGAGTTTCTAACTTCCTTCTCGGTCTTAAACCTAGCTTACGAGTTGAAATCCGGGACATTGACAAGGCTCGTGTGCCGACAGGAAACGGAAGCAAGGAAATGACGCATTGTGTCGCTACACATTTCCCGCGTCCGAAAGGCGCTGGAATCCGGGGTCACTGGCGGACACATCGGCCCGGACCCTGCTGCAGCACAGCGTGTAATCCACCTTTCGATCACTCCTGGCAGTGACCTTAAACTGCCTTACTGCAGGATAAAGAGGCAGATGAAGGTGGATTTCACAATTCAAGCATAGTTTGCTTTTATATGTTAAAACCGATGCAATTTAGAAAGGGGGTCGCAAATAAAAAGGCAGCTGCCTTTCACTGCCATTAAAGGTAATGGCATGTCTGGTCATTAAAAACCTCTGCAGGCCTGAACCTCAGTCACTTCAGATTCAGAGAGGAATCACTTCACATATTGACAAAAGCAACAGGAACCTGTCAAACTTCACGCCAACAACTTGCAAACTCAATTTATGGGCATTACCTTGGCAAAACACAAAAAAAAAAGCCATACAGCATAACATTTGTGTAGATTTTTGATATTTACTGAACAATTATTGAACAAAGACTAATGTTCAATGACCACAATTTATTAAAGTTGCTGTTACTTGCTATTAATTGTCATGATTGTTTCGTGATTTAACATTTCTTTCAGCAGCAAATTGATTTTAGGCACATTACATCAGCTTTCAAATCCAGCAACAGCCTGAGACCTGATTACAGGGTCAGGGTCCACACTGGCATGTTGAAGCAACACGTCAAGGCCTCATAGAAAGAAGACAACCGTTTACCAAATGTAGGTGCTAAAGCACACACTAAAAAGCACATGCACTTCAATCGGTTATCTAATCTCACATGACTGTCCTCCTGTCGCTCTTCCTGCTTTTCACCCTAGCAGTAGTCACCAAGTTATGTTGTTTACATTTCAGAGATACCAGACACTGAAACGCGGGTTCTGGTTCAGAGTCTGTAAGTTATTGCAAAGCTGCACTGTGGCAGTTTTTCATTGAAAAGACTTTTACAAATGCCTTACAAAACAATTTTATCTCAAAACAGCAGACGGGACAGGAAGAGGGTTGGGAAGAAAAAAATACATTTTCGCCCTCCTATGGTCACAGCGCAGAATTACAACCTTATAAAATGTCGCCAGTGTCCGCTAAACACATTTTGCATAATCTTACAAAAATAAAATCAGAAAGATGTACCAAAAAAAAAAAGAAAAAAAAAAAGTGTCCTGCGTGAAGAAAAGTTTCAAACATCTTTGGAAAAAAAAAAACCTGGAAACATTTATTCCAAATGCTTTTTGCAACTAGCGAGAGCAAAATCACAGTACTTTACCTTACAAGGTAAACCTACATATAAAAAGACGATTCAACAACAGTACCTCAATAGTGAGGTTCTTGAAATGAAAAAAAAAGCTTACGTCACAGTGGATTGAAATTCTAAATTCTAATAAAACTTCATAAAGTTGACTGTTTTCCCCACGGTTTCAAAATTGATGTTGATATGTTTCGACATCTTACCCCATTACGGTAAGAAGTCTGCCGTTCTTTTTTTCGTTTTTGCTTTTAAACCAATTAGGCATTGGCAACTGACTTTAAAAGAGTGTTCTTCAGGTAAGTGCACAATTGGTTCATCAGATCTTTGTTCTGACCTTCAACCCAGTGCATTTCAATCACCACCTCGTTCTCCTCATGCACCACATTCAGCAGACACTTGAAAAGGAAGTCCTTTACAGCCCCCGGGCTCGGGGGCTGCTTTGACAGCGACTCGCTTGTGGGAGTTTCAGATGTCGCTGCTGTGCAGGTGGATGCCTCCATGTTCTCGTCTTCGCCTGCTGTGTTTTGATGCAGTTCCTCTGCACCGTCATTCATGGACGCGCTGTCGCGGCTCTGCTCTGCGGGCCCCAGATGAGCTTCCCCCTGCTGGGGTCGCTGTGTGGACGGAGGTCGGGTTTGAGACGGTGAAGCTGTGGCGGCCGGAGGGGTTTGAGAGCTGGGGGGAGCTCGGGGGAGCTCTCGCAGCTGCCGCCTCTGCTCACGTCGTTTCTGACGTCCGTGGATCCAAGTGTTCTCTACAGCAGTCAGAAAGAGGCTCTGCTCCTGGTCTCTACATGGGACCTGCTTGTGCAGCACCTGCAAACAGACGAACAAACACACATTTTCGTTCACTGAATTTTAACTGTCAACAGGCTAGGGTTTAATGCACACAACAAGTTGCAAGCAAAGACATAGTAATAAGATTATATATCTTTTTAAGGAAAAAAGATGAGATTTTTACTGTTTCTCATATCTGCTTTTTTATGGCGCCAGACATTTGTTTGCCTAACATACATGCTAGAGGAACAAGGACAAACCGTTATAATCCTTCAAAACTCCAGCAGCCACTTCAGCTCCAAGTAACTTTCTCATACAGAATAACTTAAAGCAACAGAGTTTCAGGACCATTATTTGAACCCAGAGCAACAGCAGTACCCAAGTAATAAATGTTACTCCTGATTTCACATTGAGGTCAACTTCCTCCACAATTTGAGTGTGCGCAGACCTTACCCTCAGGTCGGTGAGCATCTTCTCCAGCAGTGCTGTGACGGCGTCTACAGGGGTGCGGGGCACGCAGCCCAGGGCGCGGGCTTTAACGTGGAGCTCCTTCAGGCCCGGTTCCGGGAGTGTAAACGACAAGGGCTTCCGTGCTTTCTCCAATTTGCGCTTCTTGCTGGGAGGAGACTGGTGAAACACAAGCAGAGACTTAACAGAACTGAAAAATGCACTGAAACACATTTTTTTTTTTTTTGGTCAAATTAATACAGTGATGCGTATGAGGAGACAAAAATGTGATTTTGTTTATTTCCAAAGCCATACGCATTTGACTTGGTTGTGCATCAGATGTGTGGAACTTAAGATTGGGGCGGCATGGTGAATAAAAGAGCCTGTCATTAGTTATGGAAGTGTCATACAGCAAACACTCCGGTCACATATAGCTGCATACATGATGCAAACTGCCCAGTTGATCAGGTTCGCTTGTGAGTGGTTGAACCCCAGCAATAAAAAGCTATTGGTGAGTGATCACTTGTTGAGCCTGGCTCCTCACGCTGAGCTTGCAGGCTTGTGTGCTATCAGCGTTCTGAATGACCCTCCCCAAGAGATGACTTCTTATTTGTAGTAAAATGAATAATACTTGCTTTGAAAGTTGGGTGAATGGTTACTGACACGTTTTCGGCTGTGCCCAAACATGTCTAAAAATAGGTCGATTTCTGGTTCGTCATTTTTTATGGTCAGTGATTTCAGAAAGCCGAAACTGCCCTTGCAGCTGTTAACTGTAGCAATAAAATAGGACAAATTTACACAGGACTGACCTTCTCTCATTAATAATTACTCTATCATAGGCAGCTAATCTGTTTTCCTAAAATGACACTCTTAGAAAGATCTCAGGAGACAATAGCATAATAAAAAAGGAGTCCAAAAAAAGCAGGAAGTCAATACTGTTGTCTTTCCCCGGAAAAATAAATCCATCGTAAATCACATCCCAGAAGCAGTGGCCCAGTCCCTGCAGAATTGCTTTTGTCTTTCCTTACAAAGGGCTGTTCAAAAAAAAAAAATGGACAGTTCACAAAGGAGGTCAGACTCTTTTGCTGTTCTGAGTCCTTCATCGGCCTTTGTGAAGATAAGAGAGCAGTGTGTTTGGTTTAGACTGTTCAAATGTTCAAACTTGCCATGTCACAGCTGCGCTTAATATCCCTCAACATCAGGTCTCTTTGCAGCAAGTTTGACTAATATCACATCAAATTATTTCAAAGCTGTTTGTCATGATGAATATAAATACATGTATTTTTTCTGGTCTAACTACAGGGTTGACATTCCTCTCCTAGTGCCCAATAACAAATACTGTTTAGTCAAAATTTCTCAACAGTTTGCTCTCATCGGCCAGTAATTTATTTTGATGGATTATATCTGAAATCTGCATTTGCTACTAGGATATTGAAAAAAGTCAGTAATTTCTGAAGGGATGTGTGATGGTGTCTCCCTTTTTTTGGCAATAATTCAAAATGAAGTTTTTGTAAACACAATTACCGCGATCCCCCCAAAATGAATTATTCAATATCAGAAAATGTTCTGAATGTTGATAAGTATTTCCAAAACAAAGTCCTAAAAATGTCCTCCACACAAATACATTAAACATTCATCCTTTCAGTAAACAAAGAAGTCAGAAGATCTTATTTTTTCAAGTTTGAATCAGATAATTTATGCTTGTTATGCTGAACCAAGAGGTGTAGTTAGCACTTCCGCCGCCCAGCACAAAGGACCTTGGTTCGATTCCCTGAGTTTGCACGGTCTCTGAGTTCCTCCCGCAGTCAAAGAAAAACATGCAATAGGATAAATGACGAGCCAGATGTAAATGTGTGGAGGTAAATTTGAAAAACATTGGGAGTGTGAATCTATACGTGGCCCTGCGATCTACCAGTGACCATTCTGGGGTGAACCCAGCCTCTGCTCCGACGACGCCTGGGACAGGCTCCAGCATCCCCGCAACCCTGACGGCAGGATAAATGGCATATAATGGATGAACTGATTCCAGATGACCACATAACTAGGGATTAATGACAACATGATGACAAGAAACATCTCCTCTTAGTGGATGCACGTTTGTGTATCGGCCACTAGAGGGCGATCCATCCACACTAACGCCGCCCCGGACCTGCAGTATCCACCTGTCTGATCCCCTGCAGCGGCGAGCGGCGACGGCGAGTCCGCTTGCAGCCTCGTCCCGGCGCTCGCCAGCTATTGTTGCAGCCGGTGGTGCGTAAGATCGTGCCGGCTCCGTCGGGGGAGAAGGGGGATGCGGCAGTGGAGTTCTGCGGCAAGGATGGGAGGGGGTGACGACGCAGACAGGGTGGCCGACTGACCTACAAACATCCGGGCGACGCCGGCCGCCACATACGGGCGCTCTCCCCGGGAGGCGCCCGGTCAATACACGGGTCCATATTTACACCTCCGTCCTTGCCGCACAAGTCTGACAAGTTCCGTAGAAAACTGTCTTAACTGCATCTGCATCCTTCTTTTCAGGCAAAATTCATTTTTAATTCATGAATTGATGATGGATGTTTGTATTGTTTGTATCACCCCCCCCCCTTTACACACACACACACAACTCCCCAAGTCCCTCAGCTCATTGTGTATAAAAGAGGAAATCAATAAAGTCCATCAAGATAAACCAGTATTTTTGTGAGATGCATCCTTGACATTATTCTTGCCCCAGTGGTGCGTGCACACACCCACACGCACCGCTCCGTAGAGTCACACCATCCTCCATGACTACTGTTGTTTCACTCCATTATTAATCCCACTATGTATTACCCACTCTCACTTCATTTTCTGCCCACACCCACACACACACACACACACACACACACACACACACACACACACACACACACACACACACACACACACACACACACACACACACACACACACACACACACACACACGTGCGCACGGAATGACAACCTAACAATTACCGGGCCAAATTTTGCAAAGTGGGCAAAAGCAAAGGGGAACGGGAGCTTTTCTCTCCAGATACTGTATAATGCAATCCAATTATCAATTTTGACCACACGAGCAGACCCTCCGCTCAAATGTGCACATACACGCACCCACACAAGTGGGGATTTTGTGCATAAAAAAAGTGAACCCAAGCCAAGGTAAGTAAATTCACTCAGGGCTGCATCATGAAATAAAAAATGCTGATCGGATGCGACCATCTCATTGTTTTCAGGAGGACAGGCCAGGCACTCCTCTCTTCCTTAGTTTCCTGTTCCTTTGTCAAAGAGCACCTTTACCACTGCTCATGTGGACAATAGATCAGGGTTTATTGTGAAATCTTATAACACGTCACGTGTGAAAATCTCCAAACCCCTTTCCTCTCGTGGTGTCCAGGGGAGCCTGCGTCCTTGCAGGTGACCGTACAGACAGTAACACCTAAATCAAGGGTGCAGATAAACCCTGGCAGGCTGCTTTCTGTCTGCATGGACCTGCCATTGTCCCTCTTTTTCATCGAGGGACGCCATGGAAACCGCCTCGACGAACTTAATCTGGAAATGAAATGGGTCTCGTTTCAAGACTTTACGGGAATATTATTGACAGGAAGAGCCAGAGCCGGGTCATTTCGCTGCAGTCATGACTTGAGATGCAACCTGAGACTGTTTCAGTCCAGAAATTGTGTTTGTGCGGCACGGCTGTCATATTTCGCAACTAACGGTCAACGACCAGACCTGGCCAGATGAAGCTTCCATTGCTGCAGTCATGGTCGCTTGCTGGATGCCTTTCTATGAAGCGGGTGAAGTAGGTCATGGTTGCATGCATGTCACATATGTTTAAGTCTTTATGTAACATTAATGAGCACCCCAGCCCCATGAAAATGGTTATGTAGTACATATAGCACATATCTATAAGATGCCTGCAGAACGAGGTAATCAACCATGCAAGCTGTTACGCATGCAGAAACCGCTGACATGTGACCATATGTATGCCCACGCGCCCACACACACACACACACACACACACACACACACACACACACACACACACACACACACACACACACACACACACACACACACTCGAGGGGTCTGCCTGGAATTGATACTGAGAAGGTCCCGAGTGTGAACGCTGTGGTTGAAAGCGGAGGAACAGCAGAAGGGAATGTAGGCCAATCATTCTGCTCAAACGCTTTTATGCCGGAGCCGCCAGAGCAAAGTTCACCAAAGCACACTCAGCACGGACCCCATCGCACATCTCCACATCTGCTGACTGATGTCGACCTTTCGTCGTTACTCCTTGTTTTCTCAGGAGCCCCTTCCATTTTTGTTTCCATACCTGACTCAGGGATAAACTTAGTGGCCGCCACGTCCGAAAATATCGAAAATATGGTTGACATTTCCAACACATGATTGGGATTATTCATTCATGGGCCCATTTGAATGTAATCAATAAATCAATACATGACATCAAAATTTCTCACACTGAGAAATTCATGATGCCAATGGGAGCCGCAATGAATAATCAACTTTAGAATGGATCACAAACTAATTTGACAATCAACAAAATCAGTGAGATTTTTTTCAAAAGTAAATGAAAGTCAAAATTCTGGTTACTTTGTCTTTGTGTACTCATTTGTACATCGTTGGAAATTTAAGGACCTTCTCTTGGGCTTTGGAAAAAGGCTATTAGTTGCCAATTGACCATTCTGACCCTTTTAAGACAAAAAAAATAGAATGATCAACATGTTTTAAAAAGCTCCAAAAATATCCCATGATAAAATTTTACCAAATACAGGCACTGATGTCCTTCTCTGCCCCCCCAACCCCTAAAAACAAACAAACAAAAAAAACAAGAAAATGACCTGGTGTGTGCGCCCATTTTCACCCTGGCAACTGTTGCCTGGCTACAGCAAAAATAAATCAGATTAAAATCTCCCAGAGGAAGAAACAAGTGTGTCTTCTGGAAGGGGCTGGAGGGGAAGAGGATGCAGGCAGGACAGGGCACAGGCAGTATATTATTGCGGAGATGGATTTGGGCTGTCGGAAAACATCTACCTGGAGCTGGTGAGAAGGCTAAACTGCAATTTGCACAGCGGGGCGCATGACAGAGAACCCCGTGGTTCACATAGCGGATGACAAGGATGTGCGGAGCCTTACCGGAACGATAACGTCCTCATAGAAGCTCCAAGCCAGCGCCCAGCGCATGGTGCGTCCCTGGCAGAACTCCGTGTGGGTCACTTTGGGCACCTGATAGGGAAAAACCGACAGTCAGGAGATCACTCTCGTGCCGCTTGTGAGGACTCTTGTGAGGAAGATTAGTTCAGGACTCATCAGGGCTGAGAGATAAGGAGCACAGTGATGACTCACATTTGTGTTTTACTGTCAAGAGTCACGCTGATCTCCAAATATTTTGAAAACATGAAATAACGTGTGATGTAAGAGGCTTCATTCGTTGTGCCTGGAGAGCCCCCTTCCCCGGGCACCCCTCAGTTTCACTTCACAGTTTCAGCTTTGAGGCAAGTTTCGGCATGTTGGCTGCCTCGGTTGACCCACGTCTTCCAGGAGATATAATTTTCACCCGCAGCATTGTCATGCATCTGCGAACTGCACAGTGCATGACCTGCATGGGTCGGCATTCACGAGGCAGGGCTGGACATGTAACATCTTTGCACGGGAAATGGACATTGCAAAATCTAAAACAATAAGTAGATGCACGTAAAGACAAAAACATCGGCACGCCTCCTTAAATTTGTTTTCAAGAAACCAACCTTGGAATGTCAAAACTTAAAGACACTTCTGTCGGTTACGGAATAGGAGGTCCGTTTCAACTGGTCCAAAATCCATGGTGAAGAACCAGACTTTGAGAAATATTTAATGAATTAATATTAGAATAAAGTCTTTGACAAATGGTTTTAAAGAGCTGAGATTTTTTTTTTTCTTCAAAGCTTCATCTTGAAGCAGTGAGCCAGAGGAGCTCTTCTCAATGACTCCTTAAAGGACACGTAAGGTGTGAAAAGCGTTTGGCGAACGGGAGCGTCAACCAGTCTCTCGTGGCAGCTTTGGAGACCCTTTCAGGGTCAGTTATCAGATGGGCAACAAACACTCATCATTTGCTAAATGAAAACATGCACACACACACACAGATACACATCAGAGGAGCTGCTGGAGAGAGAAGGGGGTGATAAGACCATTAGCATATTTAGTGAGCCAGGACTTCATTTTTTCTTTTTTTTTTTTTTTTTACACACACTTCTTAAAAAGCAAGCAACAGCCTCCAGGCTGGACACTGGCCAAGCAGCAGAACATCTGCAGCGTGCTACAAACCTGGGGAGGTTTGTTTTTAGAGGGGCAGCAGGTGCAGGGTAACCTGCAGAACCACAGTCCACTGTAGACTGTAGACATGAGGAGAAGGTGAATGGGGTGGAATCAGGGGCCTGCGGCGGGCGGGAGTCATGTGCCGGGCTATCAGTTAAGCTAATGACGCTAATGGATGTTAGCTACACCGTGCCGTGTGATCCAGTCATGCACCGCTAACGGAAATCAGCTCATTCACGGCTCGTTTGCGACAACTGCTCCGGCTGGCATATCAGAGCGAGCTGATCCGTTCTGCTTCTCTGCGCATCTGCTCCCCTGGCAGCCGCGGCGAGCTCCGTGAGGGGGACGGGAGACAAAGCCTGCTTTAAACAAGCCTTTATCAAAACACTGTGAGGTCGCCGGCGCGGTCCAGGACGAGCAGACCGGGTTTGAATCTTACAATACCTGCTGACAATCACAGCGGGCGCAGATGTATTTTGTGCATTCTGCTTTTGTTCTGAGTGACGGGGCTACTCACCCCTTGGTTCCGAAGCTCCTCTTTCAAAGGTGCCAAGCTACACTTCTTCCCCAACATGCAGCTGTACCACCTGCGGGAAGGAGGATCCATGTTAGGCGGCCCCAAACTGACTGGCACGCGGAGATCAAACAGTCCAATGGAACAACCCTGAACACTCGGTAAAAAAAAACGAACACGGGAGTCCGAAAAATGAGATGGAACAAAGGCAGACTTTGAATTTATCCAGCAGCGGAGAATTGATCAATACACACTGCTGGGTGATGTAGAATGAGATTCTATAGGTAGAAAGGGAAAGGGGGGAAAGATGAACCCATCAGGGTGTTCCTCAGGCCAATTTTCACAAACATTGAAAGTAATCACTAGCTATCATGTGGAGCTCCAGTATTTATCTAATGGCCTTGACTTAACACAAAATTATCATTGATGCACCGACGCATTTCTTGTCTTAATTTCACCGTGCGGGACGTAATACAGGATGGACTTCCCGTTGGAGGTAAAATTGCATGGGTGAACATCGCGGAGGAAGACTGCAGACACAACCGGGGGTGGAGAAAAGCAGCTCCCGAGGCAAACTCGGGGTTTTAAATTTAGCATCCAGTCACCACCTACTGTAACACACGATCGGATTTCACGGTGCACGTGGCTCAAGTGTTGTTTTCCACATGATAGGCGGGCGTTGTAGAAGATATTATCCTGCTCTGTCGTGTTTTGTTTACTGTTAGTGTTTTACAGATGCATTTATACGTGACTTTTTAAGTCAGCGCTAATGTTAAAGCTACACAAACAAAGTGTTCAGGGGAAGCCCGCAGTTGGCTCCAGCATAAATGTGCAATTAGGGGAGTATAAACAGATGAATTGCTAATGAATTATATATACACAATGCATTAAATGTATTTCCCGATAGCACAATAGAGAGCAAAATAATGCACATTCATGCAGGAAATGAAATCTGAGGTTGGTGTGCATCCATTTCTACCGTTCTGCCAATTTCACCTTGGGGTAGATTTGTCATTTGATCAGCTTCCTGAAAACAGCCAGCGGGTGGTTGGATATTAAGTGCTCTATATATATAAACAGCCACTGTTTGAATCGGCTGCCTCTGTGACATATCGCTGGAAAGACTCTTGCAGTTGGTGCAAGAGCGAGGGCAAGCCTTCTAAGACTCAGACGGAAAGCAGGAATCGGGCAGCTCTTTCAGACGTCCAGCATCGATACAATTTAGCCATGAGACCTGGTAGAAATGGACTCACTGATAAAATTCCCCCATATCTGACGCTGCGCTCCCCAAACAATGGGAGTCCCTGTTGAATGGCAGAGCCTTTCTCCTTCTCTCATGTAAAATACAGCCAATTTGGAACAGGCTGACAGTGTGTCGAGCCAATACTATCCCCAAAACGGCTAGTGTGAGGAAGGATTTGTTTGCGATGGCTGCGAGATGGAATTCGCTGCTACTTTTGAAACACCTCTGTCTGCTTAATAAGCCTGCAATGTTTTAATGGGATTTTTTTTTTTGCAGGATATATACTGGCAATTTTGGTTGGCAATATAGCAGGTAATTCTAACGTTTAAACTGAAAACCAACACAGATTACTTTGCCATCTGTGGAGAAAACTATTTGGACATGTCATAACCTTTAAAAAATGTGATTTGGAAATATGGTGTTGGCCAGGTTTCCACTTTGATTACATTTTGCTTGGTTCAGCAACCCTGAGATACTGAGATACCCTTCATACAGCGCCGGGGTCTCGAGACGGATCCAAACCATAATGTTGAAAACTGTGAGAACTTCCTGCGAGGAAATATGCTGATGCATTGTCGGGTTATTGAAAACAAGAAATTGCTGAATTGGAAAGGTGCCTGTGTGTATTACCAAAATGAAACATTGAAGAGGTCTGATATTCAGTCATTTCCGCCCCTCTGACACAGTGGCGGAACAGGCCAGAAGCCCAGGCTCCCTTCCCCACCAGTTTAGCTTTTCACACTTCTCTAATTGTGCAGCTGCGCTTAAATCCTGGCCACATTCGCGCCTGCGTCTTTTGCACAATTGCTTCTGATTACGATTTTATCACAAGACATGGAGATTTTCATTTCAATGATCTGATAGATGGATACCCAATCGAACCGAGCTTTTGGATGTGTGTGTTTTATTGGGGAAACTGCAAGGGCTCTTCCCCATTCGGCAGCAAGCACACTTCAGTGGCGAGAGGGGGAAAAGGAGAGCGGCGGTGTCCCTTCGGAGCAATCTGAGATGTTGGCGGTGTTTCCATGGACACCTGCTGACTCTAAGTGTTCTGGCAGGCCTTTGGGAGTGACAGGCAGCTGCGGTTGGTTTGGCCTGAAAGCCAAACCTGTAACTGGAGCCTGGCGTCGCACTCACTCGCTCGCTCACTCGCTCGCTCCTCGTGCGAAAGTTGCGTCTGATCAGACAGGTGTTAACATCAGCCCCGCGCAGCGCCATCATCTCTCCGCTGAAGCGTCGTTTGGAAACACACAGATGCGCAAAACAAACACTCCCTGTCAGAGGCCGAGGAACGGCGGCATGTCTCATCAGGTTTAATAGGATCACTCTGCAGCCCCCGCCCCGCGTCTCACTCTGCTGCCCCAGTGACGGCCCAGTACGGGTGGGGATGATGGCGGAGACAATCCCACCCAAACACAGCTGCTCGCCATGGGATCCCGGATTCGTCGCGAGGTGATTGCGCGCACACGTTGTTAAACCCCCTCGAAGTGACAGCTCCATTAATGTGCAGCAACCCATTTGCCCAAATCACCTCCCGGTGTCTTCCCCTCACTGGTGCACCTATTTAATTCTCTCGGAGCCTGTCACAAAAAGAAACCCGCCATCTGTGAGTACACACACACGCCCACGACACAGCTGCGGCTTATTCCCCATTTCTTTCTGATTTGGCAAGATCATTTTCCCCTCACGCTTTGGTTCCAGGCAAGCAAAGTGTCCCCCCCCCCATTGTTTACGTCTGCGGCTCCAGGTGAAGCCGCAGTCCTCACCGCAAGCGCTTTTTCAGCTGCAGGCTGTCGTGAATGATCCGCTTAACAAACTCCAGTTCACCGCCCTCAGCCATGATCTCCGTCACCCCGCCTGTGTTCACTGAACTGGGAGGAGGCCGCCGGGAGTTCCTTGAATTTACCCCCTGGAGTAAGCAACAAGACAGACAGAGATTAAAACACAATCCTATTAGAGGCCTGTTACTACCAGTGCATTGCCGTGGCTGTCCTGGCCAGTCAAGAAACTGCGTTTGTACTACAGATTTATGGAGCATTACATAATTTTGGTGGACAATGCTCAAGAGTCATGGGGGTAAAACATTCCCAACAAAGGATACTTGCCTTTGCCTCCTGCTGGTTGGCGAAAAAAGGTGGGTTGCACATACAGAAGTCGTACACGATCTCGGTCTCCTCTTTCAGCGCGTCCATCAGTAAAGTCTTCTGGGGAACCTTGACGACTGGTGAGCGGCGCGTGTGGGACAAATGTTTATTTTCGACATTAGACATGATTCATTTACAGATCTGGTCATGAATTTGTTGAGCGGTTCAAAAACGAGACATTTTGCCGTGAAGCCAGAATGACAGCAGTGTTCAGTGCCAATAAGACAATTAATTTGTCCTTTAAAAAAAAAAAAAAAAAAGGCATCTTAATCTGAGGTGATGCTGCTTGCGATGTTGCACAGGGTGCAGTAATGTCGAGGTTCGTCGGAGCGCATGTGAGGTGACGGGTAAATACTTGAGAGACCGCCGTTAAAAAAGGCGGCAAGCTCATTTCACATGGATCACACGCACCTTTGATGAGCTCCGACATTCCGTTCTGCTCCACATTTTTGGTGGCGTAGTCGAAGCAGATATCATCCACCTCTGTGGCGAGAAAGTACCAGCCGTTCATGGAGGCTCCCAGCAGGGGGTAGATGCAAGAAGCACCGGTGCCTGGAGGGAAAAACCCTCATTACTTTCTGCTGAGTAAATATGTGCGTGTTACCTTTTAAATGAATTGATTTGGACTTGCTGGCCGTACTGGGCGGCTTATGTGGTTTCAGACATTCATGATCTATACCGCTTATCCTGCGCTAAAGGTCAGAGGCCGGAGCCAATTCTGGATGACACCAGGGCGAGAGGCGGGATTTAACCTGCTTTTGCTGCCTGCCGGTCAATCGCAAGACAGAATATCAAAACATGCAAGCATTCAGACCTCATTCACACATGGGGACGGGTGTATTTTTTTCCCCCCTCGGTTGCCTGTGGAAGGATGCCAGAGAGAGCCACACAAGCTGGGGGAGAGCATGCAGCCTCCAGTCGGAAGGCTCGTCAGAAACGTAAAACAGCCTGAATCAACCATTATCACGTATCCACTTCCATATAAACCCATTCAAGCCTGAACGTTTTTAGATATCCGGTCATCTCTAATGAAACGTCTTATCAAACGGACTCGTTCGTCGATGAGTTAAGGGGTCGGGCTACGGTGTCACGCACCGATGTCGATGCCCCTTCGCAGACGTTTCTGCCCGTCGGTGAGGTCCTCCACCCAGTGGATGTAGTTGAGGCGCAGGGGGACGGTGGGTATGAGGCGTTCCAGCGGGATGTCGATTGCTAAGCCAAAGTCTTCTTTCAGCAGCGTGCAGGTCAAGGCTCGCACCGCCTCCGGCTCTTTGAAGTTTACGCTGCGGGAGAGGGAGAAACCAGGTGATAAGACACACAGCGCCACTGAATTTATTTTTAAACCAAACTAAAATTAATTTTGACTGTCGATCAAAGTCCTTGTTTAAAATGCACTTTGTTTTTTTTTTGTGTCTAACAGGAGAGGCTAGACTCCATTATCAGTCTTTGTAAACAGATTATATCCCTTCAACACACATACACACACACACACACACAGACACACACACACGAAACAGAGAAAGACAATAGGGACTTAAGCAGCTCATCAAATTACAATCCATTGCTAATCACAATGAAATTCAAATTTTCAGCATTGGGACCTCCCACTCATGGGGCGCTCCCCTCTTTCCTCACCACGCTGAATGAATCCAGCTGTCAAGGGCCCCGCGGACAAAACGCGTGGGTGAGATATGTATAATTAAAGCTTTGCAAAGCTCTTTTACCACCTTGGCAGATGCAATTAAGACGCACGCCAGTGACGGGAGCGTCTGGCGCCTTGCAAGTTTAGCGCATTTCAGTAAAATAAACATATTTTTTTAAAAAATGATGCTGTTGGAGAAGGAGATATATACAGATCTGTGGACACTTCCATTTTTTTTTTATTATTTTGATTAAAATTGGTAATGTAACTCAAATACAAAGAGAGTCAATCACCAACTTTTGCAAAACAAAATTCTATCCAGTTTTCCCTTTTTCTCTGAAATACAAGGCCATTTACAATATATACGCACACATCATGTAAATGTCAACAGTTATTGTGTACAGGTGCATATCGGTAAGACAATACAAGGATTGCAATCCAAAATACATTCTGACTCATAAATATGAGAATTTACTTCCTAATTACTTCTTGCAATTGTGAAATCAATGTAATATTTACCTCTGTGCCTAACACTCTAACACTCACTGACATCCGCTCTTTCAAAACAACATTCAAAGTCGAGGTTTCGACTAATGACTGGTTTTTGCACTAAACTGTAGAGGTAACTCTGCTGCTGTCCTCTTTATTCAAATTAAAATTACAAACCCCAGTCCCAATGAGGTTGGGACATTGTGTAAAACAGAAATCAAAACAGAATACAACAATTTGTAAATCAGTTTCAACCTATATTTCGTTAAATACACTTCAAAAACAATCTATTTTATGTTCAAACTGATAAAAGTTATTGATTTTTTTTTTTTTTTTTGGCAAATAGTCACTCATTTTGAATTGGATGCCTGCAACACTTTCCACTAAAGTTGAGACAGAGGCAACAAAAGACTGCGACAGTTGAGTGTGAATGCCTAAAAAACACCTGTTTAGAATATTCCACAGGTGGATTGGAAACAGGTGAGTGTTGTAATTGGGTGCAAAAGGTTCGCAAACAAGGATGGGGGTTCACCACTTTGTGAACAGCTGGGTGAGCAAATGGTCCAACAGTTTAAGAGCAACAATTTTCAATGTGCAGTTGCAAGGAATTTAGGGATTTCATCAGTGACGATCCATAATACCGTCAAAAGATTTAGAGAATCAGGAAAACTCTTTGTCAAAGCGGCAAAGCCAAAAACCAATATTGAATGCCTGTAACCTTCCATCCTTCAGACAGTTCTGCGCTAAAAAAAAACGCATCTTGGTGTAAAGGATATTGCCACGTGGGCTCAGGAACACTTCAGGAAAAACATTGTCAGTTAAAACAGTTCCTCGCTGCATCCAAGAATGCAAGTTGAAACTGTACCATGCAAAGTAAAAGCCATACATCAACAGCACCCAAACATGCCGACGGCTTCTCGGGGCCCAAGCTCATCTGAAATGGACTGATGTAAAGTGGAAAAGTGTGCTGTGGCCTGATGAGTCTACATTTCAGATTGTTTTTGGAACTAATGGACGTCTTGTCCCCCGGGCCAAAGACGAAAAGACCCATCCGGATTGTTATCAGCACACAGCCAGTGTCTGCGATGGTTTGGGGGGGGGTTAGTGCCCGTGGCATGGGGAACTTGCACATTTGTGAAGGCACCATTAATGCTGAAAAATACATACAGGTTTTGGAAGACCATTATGCTGCCATCCAAGCCCCATCTTTTTCATGGACATCCCTGCTTATTTCAGCAAGACAATGCCAAGCCATATTCTGCATGCATTACAACAGCATGGCCGCATAGTAAAATAGTGCAGGTGCTAGACCAGTCTGCCTGCAGTCCAGACCTGTCTCCTATTGAAAATGTGTGCATTATGAAGCGCAACGGAGACCGCGGACTGTTGAGCAATTGACGTCGTACATGAAGCAAGAAGGGGAAAGAATTCCACTTACAAAGCTGAAACAATTAGTGTCCTCTTTTCCAAAACACTTTTTGAGCATTGTTAAAAGGAGGGAGGATGTGATACAGTGTTAAAAAAGCCCCTGTCTCAGCTTTTTTGGAATGAGTTACAGGCTCAAATTCAAAATGAGTGAATATTTGCAAAAAACCTTAAAGTTTATCAGTTTGAACATTAAATATTTTGTCTTTGTAGTGTATTCAACTGAAAACTGTTTGAAAATGATTTGCAGATCATTGTATTTGTTTTTATTTACATTTTACACTATATACCAACTTCATTAAAATTAGGGATTGAACATATATTTATACATTTCAGTTTTTTTGCTGTAAAATCTCTCTAATTTTATTACCTCAGTACTGATTGTAACTACGTGTATTTTATACTCTATAGTTTGTTTGTTTATTGTTCGCTATATTGTCAATGAACACTCTATTATTATTTTGATAATCTCATGACATGGCGGGAAAGTGAGAAACGTCATCTCGAATCATTTGTATGTCAAGTACATGCGGAGAAATTGACAATATAGCCGACTTTGAGCTCAACTTCATTTTAACAGAACAGATTTCAGGTGAGGATGTCCATGATATTGACCAAAAAAAAGTGTGAAATCAGCAATAAATTGTCAATAATCACCCATAAAATCCACAGCAAACTAGATATACTGCATCAACATTGTAGCCTGCTGGTCCCGATTCTCTTTTGTATCAGGGATTTGTAAAGTTGGAGAACGGCTGCCTTGAGACTGGAAATAAATGATATTCTTGTCACCATTTGAAGTGAAAGCAGTAGCCCAGCTGCCACTGGCCTTTAATTCAATCCAATAAGGCGCCCTCTGTATCGGATCAGCTCTCATCATGTGCTTTGGATAAATCCAGTCCTGTCCGCTGTTGATCGAGACATTCAAACACACTAATGCCTGCGAAACAACCGAAAAACAAGCTCGAGTATATTTCTTTGCCTGTGAGAACCACAGAGGACAGAAGCTCCCCGATGATACCTGACACTGCACCGCCCCGAAAAAAGCAGGACTTTACGCATTGGTGATCGCTCATGATGGGACAGCACCCCTGCAAATAAAAATGTTTCCTTATCAACTGTAGGCACTTCAATTTCCTGTCCACTTTTGTCAGTGAACTTTAAGGAAAGGCAATCTCATTTGAGATGATCAGGCTGATTCTTGCCTTCGGCTAAATATGAAAAGATGTGGGGAAATACTAAACGGTAGCTATTTCCCAGATCTTTGATTGTTTTGGGATCCCAGAAACAGCGTTTCTATTTCCTAATCACCCTGTCCGGTGACAGGTGGGCGGGCACACACCTGTCTCTGGCATCCAGTTGGGGCCGGAGACGGGGGCCGATGTGAATGAGAGGTGATTTACCTGCGGAGCCCCGCATTAATCTTCCAAAGTCACCCCCCCTCTGCCGTCGGATGAGCGTATTAGCCTAATGGTCCAGTTCAACACCTGGCTCCGGCAGGGAGCTGGGGCGCATTTATAAAAGATGAGGCGGGGAAGAATTTGCACTTTAAAAATGATCTCGTAAAATAATTATGATTAAAGGAGGAAGTGATAGATCAGCACAAAGCTGACAAAAGCGAGTGGCCGCCTCTCTCATCTGTCCGGCTTTCAGACGCTCTGCCCCCTTTCATTTTTCCTCCGAGGCTTCATTAGATGAGGATCAATATTCAGAGGGTGAGGTTGCTTAGGCGAGCCCTCTATTTTTAGCCCTGGAGGAGTATGTGTGTGTGTGTGTGTGTGTGTGTGTGCAATGCAGACCATTCACTCCCCATCAGCAGCGCTGCGAATGTCACGTCTCCATGGCAACCACACCTACCGAACAGATGATGAGAGCACGCAAATCTGGCCACGTTGGAGCAATGGCTGATGCCAGCCGGAGCGTGAGAGTGCCCGCGATTCACGGCGGCCGCCACGTAAGTGCGCGGCAGCGTGCTGACGGAATACGGCATGGGACAAACAAGTGAAAAAAAAGTACGAGGCCAAGCGTACTGCAGTGTGTATGGGTGTGTGTGTGTGTGTGTGTGTGTGTGTGTGTGGCGAGGGGAGGGTCAAACACACCAGGAGACACTGAGGGCAACATTTGCCTGCAGGCGACCTTAATGCACACACAAAAACAATAGTCCACAAAAGGTGTGACCTTCATGGTACACCCCCTTTACTTGGCTACGCTTAACCTGGGTGTGAAGAGGATGATGTAGTGTGAGCACTTTGTCAAATTTGCTGGAGCCAAATGCACAATAATAAAGGCTTGATTATCCCTGATAGAATTAATGTGAACTGCTTTCGAATGTAATCGGAGCCCGAGTCAATAATTACTATATTCACTATCACACAGATGTATTCCTTTTCACAAAGAGGCCATCTCTTTTCATATGAAAGAGTGTGCTGACGGAGCTGCTCACGATATAGAAGACATACTGAACACTGTCCAACCATGATGCAGTGCAATGGAGGGTTTGTTTCTTAAAATACTAAAAAACTGTGACAATTTTTTTTTTTTGTTCAAACAAGCAACAGCGCCCTGTAAACAATACCGGAATTTGTTGATCCAGTTATAGATTAAATCTTTTTACCCAAACTTGTTGATCCCTCTCAGGCATGTATTCCTGGAAAGATGATACATTGGTCATGTGGTGCCATGTTTCTTTGTTAAAGCATTCAAAAGAGTTTTGCGGGTATGATAATGTCCTTTTATACTGGAGGTACAAATGATGATTCTGTCGGGAACACAAAATGTTGTTCTCTGCATTTAAACATTACTGTATTATGATACGGTCACTGGCCCGTGATCTTCTAAAACTCGGCCTATTTCAGTGTGAAAGGGCAGAGTGAGCAAAAGGGCTGGGGGGGGGGGGGGGATTAAAATTGAGGTCACATCTACTTAAGTAGAGACTTCCTATCTCTCATACCAGAACCTCAAAAATCGAAAATGGTATTGAGCGTACTGGGTTTTCCAGAGAAAAGGGCCATTTAATAGATCATTATGATCCAGCTACATAAAAAGCAACAGCTCGTCACGGAATTATTCATTCCACTCTTCGCCAACGCAAGGAGCACCTTTAATAGTGGCACAAAAAAAGCCAGTGAGTAAAAGTAGTGTGAATGGCTAATTATGAAAGTGAAAATCCCTCTTAAGATGATCATCTCCCAGCCCGTGAAAAAATATGACTTCTGAATTAAGTGTCAGCCAGGCTGCTGAATTTTTAATACCCACTCCCTGCTCTTAATCCATCCCATCTCCAATCAGCCCGATCGGAGCTGCCACACTTCCTCCTCCCAAAATAAAGAGTGAAACAAAATGACAGCGATGTTTGGGTTTTCACTCCAATCGCAATCACGTCCGCCCCCCCCACACCCCGAGTCTGAGCTCCCCTCTGCTATCAGTCCGCCGCACCGACGATCCCCAAATGAGGGGAGACGTTTCTCCCCCTGAGGGCCGAGCGAGTGTCTCCCCGAGATTACTCTCATCCTCTAACTCGCCGTTTAAACACTTAAAAACCCAGTAGATTAATTCATTGGGAAACACAAAACCGAGTTAATCCCCACACTGACGGAATGACAGGCTGAGGGAGAGGCATTCCAAATTTCTGCCGCCGAGCTTCTTCCGTGTGCCACGGAAATCCTGGACATCCGTTATGGTTGTAGGGAACTAGAAATTTACTGGCGGTGGCGCGTGCCAACGCTCCGGTTTCACCGTGCAGCCTTGATTTCTATGTTTGTTACAGGGGGTGCTTGTATTGGGGCAGGGATGGGGGGAAATTTGTATGGGGGGAAATTTTGGTGTTTAAAAGGCTGTTTTCAATAAATATGCAGGTGTGAAGAATCACCTACATGTGGAGATTGAGTATTTGGCAAAGAAACACTGACATCTGGATATATGATTTTAATGTAATTCATAAAAATAATTCTATAGATATTTTCAATATAAAAGGGGCTTTTGATTATAGTGCAGTTTCATGTCCAACAAATTCCTGAAGGTCAGTGCTGCAGTGCTGACTGTCTTATTATATTATAATTGTTACATGAGCAAAAAAAGTTGTATTCATAATATATAAGGAGATGTATTATAAATGGGGTGGCACGGTGGTTCTCCGGTTTCCTCCAACATTCCAAAAACATTCAGCATGTTAATTGGAAAAAATTGGGAATATTGCCCCAGATGAGTGAGGGAGTGAATGTTGTGTCCTTGTATGTGGCCCTGCGATTCACTGCTTATCCTGAGTGCAGGATAAGCAGCAGAAGATGGATGGATGGACGAATGAATGGATGAATGAATGAATGGAAGATAAATGAAGAGTTGGATTTTGGTCTGATTTAAGGCTTAACATCAGACCAATCGGATTTTTGCATTTTCAAACATGATGTCTGTCTTGATTTCTCAGTATCATGTGCTGAAGTTATCTCAAACATTTTCGACAGCGTCTGAATGTTTCTCAAGAGATACCAAAGTGACTGTAAGAATAACCGGGCTAAAACCCAGTTATCGAACTGGGGGCAATTTCTGAGAGTCACCAGGTATTTTGATGTTGTTTTTTTTTTCTTTCTACCCGATTTGACACAGACGGGCTCCGGCTGTCTGCGCCTCTAATAACCACATCCAGCCGGGTGTTCAGCCCAAACACCGCCAGGATGTCGTTTGTCCATCTACTGATGGAGAACAGACGGACGTGGAGGCAGTGTGAGCGGTCCCTGTGTTTTGCTGCATCAGACACACACACACAGACCCGGTGAGATACAACTGACAGGTCTCTCCGCAACGGCAAACAATCAGCCTCCACCAATATTCTGCACACGGGTGTTTGGTTTTGATGCGGCGCCTCATTGTCTGAAAAACGTGGAAGACAAGCGATTTTCTCGACGGGTTGTGTCACGTAATGCGCCGGGGAGGAGGGGAGCGTGTCGCACCTGACAGACGAAGCCCAGACTTCACCTGTCAGCCTGACAAAAGCTGACGGCCAGCACATTCACACTGTTTTTTTGTATGAACAAAGTACGGAATTATATTGGCTAACAATGGCTAAAATAATAAAAAGTGGTGAATACAGACGTGCTTTTCTAAAAATCTTCTAAAGCAAGAAAAATTATAGCATTTAGGGGATACACACATATAGTGTAAATTGAAGATTCTCTACCTTTGATATTCTGCTCTGTTTTATAATACACAAGATTTTAATGAATAATTTTACTTTTCCCTGCGATTGACAGGCGACCAGTCCAGGGTGTACCCCGCCTTACACCAAATGAAAGCTGGGATAGGCTCCAGCGTCCCTTGCGACCCCGATTGCAGGATTAAGCGGCAGAAGATGGATGGATGTATGGATGTATAGATGTATGGATGGACGGGTGGATTTTACTTCAGAGATGGCTATCTTTTTTCCTATTATAAATATTGTGAAATCTATCTGTTCATTTTTCCAGTCTCATTTAAAAACACCTATGTTACTGTTTTCATAAGACACTGCAGGACTGGGGGAAGTGTTTGAATTCTGCATACGAAACACAGCTCCCTGCGCCGCCTCAAGCCAGGGAGGACAAGAAAAAAAAAATTATGAGAAGGCTGTGCAGGTGTCTAACTCGGAGCTGCCATCATCAGCGCACAGCGGTTGACGTCAACACCGCTAATCTTGCCAGACATGCTGTTCCTTTGTTCTCCTGAACCGACTCCTCAGCAGCAACATGCGGGGAAACCGGGCCATGTGTGCGCGCACACACACACACACACACACACACACACGGTATTGCCATGATATCAACAGCGATGCCAAGTTTAACACAAGAACCTTGCTGGGCCGGTATTTGATTGACACACTGCCCCATTTTTTAAATTGCGGCGTCGGGTTTTGAACTGCATTCATTTCAAAAGTCACTAATGAATCTGTCAATCTGGTAAAATAAAAAAGGTCTCCTATGCTGCCATCATGAATCATGTGCCCGGGCTTCTCCCTCCTGCTGCTGTAAGAAGCCGAGTGTGCGAGGAAAGGTGGGGGTCGGAGAGCAGCGCTCAGACTCCTCGGGCACAGCGTGAAAGGTTTAGGTGCTCAGAATCAGTCAATACTTTCTCTGGCTTGGACATGAGTCCACAGGGTGACTGGTGCATAACATATTCTGGCTCGTGAGGTCAATACTAAGGCCCAGTAACCACCCACCAGATGGGATATGGAGATGTGAATGAGTCCCACGCTGACATCAGTTTTCACCATCCCACGTGACTCCGGAAGGACGTATAGTACTCCTTGTCAAATTACCATAAGTAGCAAGCAGTGACAGTGCAATATGTGGGCTGACACAAGCCATCTGCATCTACCTGCCGCTCAGGTCACTTGACATCGATAAATGCAAATAGCCCTCACTTAGGAACATACGTGGCCACAGAAATATCTCAGAATAAAGAAATGGTATCAATGTTCACACCAGGGGATGAAAACATTGAATCTGATATGTGCGATCATATCTTGTACTCTGTGGACCTTCAGTACTAATATAGGTCACTTCAGGGGAAAACTTTTATAAAATGACATTTTCTGATTCTAATTTCAAATGCAGACGATTATTAAACTTAAAAGAAATAAATCAGTTTGGCAAAATATCGATACATTTTAGGTGTCAAGTAACATCAACATCAATATTAAGCGAAGTGAAGAATTTGTGTAATCACAGGATGTAATTCCTTTTTTTTTTACTACAAACAAGTGTTTTTGTCTTTGTTGCAAATAACCTAAAACAATGCAAAAAAGCCATAGGTATCACTCACACTATCATTACACCATTGAATTGTCACATTGTGGATCAGTCATGAATGTCAAAAAAAATCTGCAATGGGATAGAAACATGTCAAATGGTTTGCCCCAATTTGAGAAAACCATGCAGCACGAGTAACTCAGGAAACAGTGGATATGCAGGAGATGATATGATTTAAAGGTTGTCTGATTATCTCATTATCCTATCAACATGAACAAAGAATCTGTTTGTTCAATTAAATCCATACAAAAGACTAAGCATAGGACTGGACTCTACAGGGAATACATATGTATGAATATTTGCAACGTAATTCAGAATATAACTGCTATAATGGGTGTGGGTTTTCCTGTGAAATAAATTGTAGCAGGAATACACAATCCTCTCTTTTGACCGAACTACATCCAATGGAAAAAGAAGAATTTTCCTCCCAGCTGAGGCCTTTGTCAAACAAGGTGATGGAAGCCACCGCTGCACCGTGACGTCATTCCGTGGCGCGACATCACTGTGAGGCAATAACCGGTGTGACGGAAGGTACTCACACGGGTCGTCCGGTCAGGTTGGTGTGCACGTACTGCTGGAAGTCCGGATACTTGGAGGCCAGGTATGCAAAGTCCGGGGGCTTGTCTTTGTAGCGGTTCCGGGGATGCATGGACTTATTCAGCGCCATGGGGCAGGCCTTGAGCCTGGAAATATCGCGAGAAGATGATGGCGCGTAGCGCGATAACAGTCGTCACAACACAGCAGGGCCGGGTAACTTAACGGACAGCCATTTAACTTTGTGCAGCTCACTTTTTCTGAGGATAAGTCGACAGTTAGGGGGGAAACAAACCCCGTAAGCGTGTTGTTTGGAGGGGTTCTAAATAAGTCTGCATTACTCAGGTGACCTCATTGTGGTTAACCTCTATTCAAATAGTCACAACTACTTGTAGCTAATTCCGATCAGCAATCACCGGAAGCTAGCGAAAACCCCGCTTGTTTTTGCATACCTTCTCAGGAGTGTTTTCCCGGGTGGCGAAGCTTGTGTATGTTTTTCTTCCCCAATTTTGTCGCTGACTTCTCCGAATTCGGCCACTACGTAGGACAATCTCAGTCAGCTCACGTTGTCCAAGCGTTTTCCATGCTTTGCGGTGCGCTTCCTGTATTTAATTGACGTCACCACTTTGCGTCCATGCGTGATGCCGTCATTGACGGACGTCAGAAAAGTTATTTTTGGTGACCAAGAAAGTTAATAAAACTGTCTAGTTGTTGAACAAATTCTTCCGTTCTAATTTTTTCATCTTTTTAATTTAATCGCGGATTTATCATGCGTTTTCGTTCATTTTGTTATCTGATCGTGTCCTTTTTATCAGGCCATATTTTTAGAATACACATTTTTGTTTAGACATGTCTTACAATACAGCTATTGCAAAAGCTTATTATGCAATAAAAGTCAGTTGTAAATAACACTCGGCCCCAAGAAAAAAAAAGGTTCACGGCAACTTAAAAAATAGTGGTTACACAAGATTGAACAGAACATATCTTGTTCGGGGTTGTTTTCTCTGTATCATTTTGAATTGAGTGCTCAAAACATCCTCACGTTATAAAAAATCAATAGGCAAATAATAAACGACAAATAACATGTAGAAGGATATTTTTAGTGTTATGGTGAAAGTAATTATTATCTGTACATTGCTTTGAATTACAGAGTCTGTCAAATGACTGTAGTGTAATGTAATGTACCTGTCATTGTTACTAGTGGTGCTTTGCAGATTAATACATTACATAACTTCATATCGGAATAGAAAAGTATCTAATTCATGTTAATTGAGTTTTGCCTGCCTGTTTTTTAAACGTGTGCACATTTTGACCATACTTCTCACAACTGGCCATACTGACACACTTCTGTGCTGAATGGAAATGTAAAAATAATTGGAGGAAAAAAAAAACTTCAACATTGTGCAATTTTCCAGAAAATCCTTGAGTCCCCGATGTCCTTTGGTAAAATAATAGACCAGGACAAAACAGAAGCAGATCTCTTCTTTTATTATATCGCAAACAATAATGACATCCAGGTATATTGTTAACAGTTTGCTGAGTGAACAGTGAGACCATAGTGGCGAAAACATGAGCTCTTCTGTGAGAGCTTGTTGTGCAGTCTTGACGCCCTCAATGTGGTTCACAAGTGGGTCAGAGAGGCCTAGTGGACTTGAGGTCTGAGGAAACAACCCACAGACTGAAAACCCATCTGCTGGTCCCTTCACACGCCAGACCAGAGCGCACAGGGATTGCTTGGGACTCGCAAAAGATAACACCAGCGGCCGTGTTCTTACAAAAGAAGAAAAAAAAAATTTTTTATACCAACCTTTATTTAGCAACCGTCCTTGCTTAAAATCAAGGAAGGGTGTTTTTTTTATTTTAAATTTCTATTAAGTCTTCTGTGTCATTGCATTATCCTGAGGGGGGATAGCATCTTTTCAAAAGGTGGTCACTTCTGGACCAATAAGGACGCTGTATTTTTCTGAGCTAAACCAGATTGTACTGACAAAATGTCTCAATTTTTGGCTTCAGCTGGAGCATGAAATACCTTGACATTTTCATGCCAAATTGTACTAGAAAATTAGTTGAGTCTCCACAGAAATTTTTTCCCCAGACAGAGAGAAAACAAAAGCTTGCGAGTGGATAAAAAGACTGTGGTGCGGGCAAAAAACCAAAGGGAGACATCAGTAATTTTCCCTGAAAGAGGGGGTTCTCCTTTGGAATGTCCTAGTCTGCCACAATCCCGTTGCATTTACAAAGGAGGCTCCTTCAAACAGCATCACACACACAACAAAACCAACCCCTCTACAACCGAGGACCAGAGCGGTCTGAACTCGCCCAGCCAGCCTTTTCCTTTCAGTGCAGAGACAGTAGCCCTCCGCATCAGTCCAAATGACTTGGCTCCAACGAGGTGGCTGTGCTATTTTCTTCCGAGCGTGTTGTTCCGACAGCTCTGCCTCTGGTGCAGGTTAACATGCAGCAGTGCTACATAAACATTAGGCTCACGGAAGCCACGAGCAGCAGATCACCACATCCAGTACACACAGAAGAGGAAAACTTGGCAAAGAAGCTAAGATAAGAAGTTCAGTATAGCAATGGAATTCTTTATTAGCCAAGAACTGCATTGGAAAAATTATAGGTTTATGCATTTATCAACATCATTACATTTTAATGTTGTCTTTGATCAACGGTAAAGGACCAAAGATTTAGTGAAAACAGGGATGTGCAAGATTCATGAATCACCTTGCCAGCTTTAATTTGAAGCAAGATGTTTCTTTTTTTTTTTCCTCCAAGGGGAGTGGAATGGTTATTTTTTTTTTTGATTTTTGTTTTTTTTTCTTTAAACCAGCCTAGACAAAAATCTTCCCGTTTTAAGATTAACAGCAGAACATTGGAGGAATGCCACTCAGATAGATATGAGGTGGTCAGTATATTCTCAAAGCTCTTCCAGATCTGCTACATTAAGTAGGCCTTAACAAACCAACCTCAGCATCAGGACTGCATTAGAACAGCTGCTAGCAATCCCCCCCGCCCCTCAGTTCAACCTTTAGTGCGATTACAAAACTGCCAAATCTCTAAACAATGTCAATGTACATTTCATATTTTCACAGAAAACTGATTCTTTTACCCAAAATAATCAAGAACATATTTTGACCCCTCAGAAATGAGATAAGTTGCACATCCCAGATATCAAACCCGGGGGAGGGGGGGGGGGGGGGGGGGGGGGCTGACTTTGACTCCACGTCATGCCTTGTTTTCTCTAACAGTTTTATTTCAACTGAGCATCCTCTGATTTTACATCATTCCTATTTTACACAAAAAGAAACCCTGCCAGGACTGACTGGTCAGGGGACAAGAAGAGGACAGAAGTTTCAGTTCAACACACAAAAGGTCACAGGAAATGACCTCCTAAAGGAAGAGCCAGAGATCATAGAGGGTGCAATCCCAGAACTCTGCTCAGGTGCGGCTGTGACTCAGGGTTGTCACTGACAGACAAGCTGAATTGGGCTTCAGATGAATAGCCTGATGCAGCTATTCTCAAAGCTAGTCAAACACGTTTCAGCATTTAATTATTGTCTGCAGATTCATGAAGTTGGGTCTTTAATCTAAAGCCTATCAGTGGTTCATGTGCCACCATGACAAGAGTACAAAGCTGTGTTGCAGCCCCCAAGGTCCGAGGACAACAGTTCGAAACATTCGTATATACAGCCATTAAAATATTACCTAGTTCCACATGAAGAGAAATGGTATGCACACTTGAGAAGTGAGGTTATAAAGCTACAGATTATTTCAATAACAAAGCCCGACAATCTTACTGTATGCTTTTCCTGCCTTGCCTCTCAAACGTTTCACCAAGCTAGGCACCGACATACTACGACAGTGAAGGAGAGAAATAAAGAAAAAAAAAAATCCTAAATAAAAAAATAGACAAAAATATATCTGACACATAAAGACACTGTCATTTCTTAAATTATTGTTTTTTTTTTAGTGCCCTACATTTTACACCCAGTCAAAAACATCTGCCTTCGGTTGGTCAGTAAGGCTGCATGACAGACGGCAAGCCCCGTGTTAAACCTATGGTACTTCTAGACAACGTTATGTAAATTTACAGTATACAATTTTTGATTACCATGCAAGAATACTTTTTTTGTGTAACATTTAATAGCTTGATCTACATCCAGGAATAATTTACATTGAAGGACAAAAGTTATTGGACCAGAGAGCGCAATTGGTAAATAACAATGGTGGTAAGTGCAGCCGAAGGAGATGAAGATGTGTGGGTGAGGTTTAGGTTAGGCAGAGGGGGAGGGAAGGTGGGGGGGCAGGTGGAATGCCAGAGAGGGGGAGGAGGAGGCAGGATCCGGATTAGCGCCTGGGTAATTGGGTTGGTGGTCCAATCCTCTGAGGTCCAAATCAACGGCACTCCCACACTTTTAATGTTTGATCTACACTGCCAGTGACCACGTAGGGAGCAGCCCTGTGGAAATCTGCAGGAGGAACAAAGGCCAACGTCAGAACAAGGTAAGAGAGACAATGTACAACAGACGCAAAAATAAAGTACAAAAATAAAATATAAAGCAATATGATTTTCGGTTCAGGAGACGGCTGGCTTGGATGGATGTTAAATGGTCTCTAGACAGCCAGTATTGATTTGGCTCACGAATGTCACATGTGTGAACAAAGAAGCACTTAATCCAGTACATTTACAGAGGGGAGTGATCACATTCCTATCATGAGATTGGACATTTACATCAGAGGTGCCGATCGATTTTAAAAATGACAGAATTCTTCCATCAGTGCACAGAGTTGCGAGAAACAGTATTTGAAACAAGTCCTGCTCCCAGCAAACACTACCTAAGCAAAATAGCCATTGTCAATTAATTCAACATGCTCATTAATTCAATGAGATTAAATATGATTTGTTTCCTGAAAGCCAGTTAGAACTGGTTGGTGGGCATGTTCCCTCGCAGTGTTTCAGTCGGGGGAAAAATACTGGCTTCGCTTAGGATATCAATGCTGCTTTCACAGGGTATTCATTTTAAGTCAACTTGTTGAGGTTGTTCAAGTAGCCAAGGATTTCACTTATTGTAAAAAAAAAAATTAGACAAGAACTTAAGGGTTTCACTGAATAATGTAATTCTGCTTAAAAGGCTACTTAAAGGTGGAATTAATGAAAAACCAATTGTAAAATTGTACATAAAGACACGACTGCAGTAGAGATTCAGAGCAGCACAATGAACAAAGATGCTTTTTCTTTTCCAAAATGCTCCAGAATTCATCACATCAATAGCTCACAGCAAGATCCTCTTTAGCTGAAGGAGGATTTCAAAGGACTCGGCTTCAAACAGCTTGCCCTGGAAAAGTTGGCTGAAGAGATCCTCAAGAGAATTCCCGTGCCGTGCTCCGCGGATACAAGGTGGGGGAGGCGGGAAAATCCTGGAGCGTTTGTGTACCTCTTAAACCCCAGTTGCCAGTGCCCCTCAGGATGTTTAAAGCACTGCGGGCGGAGAAGCTGCACTTCTTTACAATAATTCAACCTTTTTCCAAACGGTGCTACTCCATAGGACATGGAATAGGGAGGATCCTCCTCACCTCAGGAGACCAACAAATAAACAGTGTCTAAGAGGTTTAGGAATTGCTTACCCAGAGAGGTAACAAAGTGTTCATGGGCACTCAGGGTTTTCATGCAGCGCTTGTTCTTGTAGTCCCAGATCCTTAAGGTCTTATCATCCGCACAAGTCAAAATAAACTTGCCTCCTGGGTGGAAGAGGATACCACGCACCCAGTTGTCATGGCCAACCTGTTACAAAGACAGGCAGGACCCTTGCTGAATTCAGTATCATCTCAGGAAAGAACCAAACTGTTTTCACTCTGCAAAAATCAAGGGCAAAATCCAGAATTAGTCTTAGCTGGTCCTCACCATTGTCATAAGGCACATGCCAATGCTAACATCCCACATCTTGATGGTTTTGTCTCTGGAGCCAGATAGCAGGAAGGGGCCCGGTTTACCACTCTTCTTGGACTGGTGAGAAACAAAAAAAGGAATGAAAAGAATAACAAAATGTTAATAGCTATGTAAAGTGAGAAGAGAAAACATGAAAAAACATTTTTGCTTTTAACTGAAAGCAAATGCAGAGTATCCCTTTTCAAAGACAGAGTAGATGGAACATATTTACATTAAAGCATTTACTGGAGTACCTAATGAAATGCCAAGCGCATATGTGAAGAGAATAGAGTTGGCTACTGGCTTTGGCAGAGGTCTACGCTGTCTAAGTGCTCCTCTAGTTGCTGTGTTGATGGCTGATCTCACAGTGGGGATGAAGGAGGAGAACACTTCATATTCAATGCTCTGTGTCTGAACTTGCTGTTTTGTCTGCACATTGGTTTTGCTACTGGAACATTATCTGTTCATAATACTCGCGCATCTTTATTGTGACAGTTTGATCTGGGGTTTCAGCACAGATCCACTTTGTGTGAGATTTCCAGTGAATGTGTTTGTAGTATGAGTGTTATTTGGGCTCCAATCCAAAAAATGTGTTTCTACGCCGACCAGTAACTTGCCAGTTGTCACATTTTTTTGCATTCAGTCACTAGTCCTTTGTCCTCGCGGTGTGTCATTCATCTAAAACTGAGAGGCTTGTGTAAAGATGATTCTAACACATTCCAGACCGAAAAGCCACAGGGGAAGAAAGTGGTCTGAGCAGTCTCATACCTCAGAACCTGTGGCATCGAGGATGGTGGAGTAGGCGCTCTCTGGTGCCCAGGAGATGCACTCCACTACATGTTCATGCTCTCGCAGTTCAGCCTTGCACTCTTTGGAAGCTACAACCCACACGCGAACCGTCTGGTCATTTGAGCAGCTGGCAATCAAAGTGCCATCCTGGTTGGGGCGCACCATACGGACCCACTCCCTGTGGCCAGTGAAGGTCTTCACACAATAACTAATTGGCAGAGTAAAAATAAAAGAGTTATCACACAGGGAGAATCAAAGTGAATATTGTGCTCTAAAATGTAAAAAAAAAAAAAAAAAAAAAAAAAAGAAGAAGAAGCTTCAATAAAAGTTTACCCAGTTGCCACCTCCCACATTTTTATGGTTTTGTCCCTGGAGGCAGAAATGATGTGGTCTCCATTGGGCATGATCGCTACAGATGAAACATTGTGGTCATGTCCTGAAAAACAGAAAAAGACAAAACAACTCCTCAGTCAAGAGTCATAAAAAGTAACGTAATTTCTTTTAGACAGGAACACATGATCTTTTTTATCTGTCCTTTGAAGAGCGATATCACAAGCAAAACTGACCTGCCAGTCGGAATTTTTCACAATTTCAGCCACCGATGGTGCCAAAAAATGATGAAGCCGGGCTTAATTAGCCAATTTAATGGGAGAGCATGGCTGCCAATTTGCTGGGACTGGCATTAATCCATGGAGAATAAGTGGTACCTAATTACCTGGTTACTGCTATATTTAAGCTGCTAAACAGATGAAGACAACAGTAAGTGTATATGAAAAGGTCGGCTTAACAGTGAGTGCGCGTGTTCATGCACGTGCACTAGTACCCACAGGACTTTAATAGTGGTTGGCAGCTACAAAGACGTCCTATCTGGTGCTGTAGAGGATAATTAATCTACTGTTCAGTAGGAGAAAAAGTTTGCAAGGTTGAGTAGGACAAATTAAAAGGCGACTGAGGATGAAAGAAGGAAGCCGAAATAAAAAATTAAATGTTGAGGCCTCGTGTTTTTCATAAGTTTTAAAAGAAGGATATCAGTTCTTGAAACTTTTTCCAATTCAGAGTAAAAGGTTCTCATGTGTGGAAGAGGTTTATAATTTCATATTCATTAGACTGAAAGCGAAATCTGTTGCTGTCACAACTCCCACAAGTGTTACAATGTTACTGGAACTTCTTACTGGGTGCCAATTAGGCCTATTTCCAAATTTTGCCTCATTGTCAGACATTAGTGCCACTTTGTGTACAAGTTTGAACACATGACAATGAGACACAGAGGCTTTGTACTGTTACATGCAGCTGAGAATACTAGAAGGTCATGTTGCTGTCAGTATCCTGGTAATTAGTGCGTTACAGACACAGACCTAAGATTGCCTTATTGGTACCCACACCCATTTGAAGTCTGATTGTCCATCAGTCTTAAAGCTGACAGTGATGATACCACAGAGGGATAAAAAGCAGTGCGGACTGGAGATGTCACCTTTTTTGTTGCTTTGGGTAAGTTTGCATCTATGAGCAAACTCATTTATATATATATATATATATATTTATAGCTTTTGTACCTTGCAGCAATAATATTTTTGACTTTGTTAACACGACACAAATGAGTTGCGAGTACTGTTGGAGAATTACCACACATAGTTTCCCTTAGTACATTATTTATTTATTTTTTTACCTGAGGCTGGCTGTTTAATAGATTAGTTCATTAAACCGCCACCCCAAACATTCAAAAATAACCCCAGTGGTTTACCATTAGCAGTTGGCATTTTCTGTACGAATAATATTCTAGACACGAGCAATTTTATTTTCCACCACTGTCCAACAGTGGGTGAAAATAATTCCTCTTCTACTTTTCTGGACCACTAAGAGTTAACAAGCTACAGCTTGTCTGCTGTAGTCACAACACTGCTGAGTGAGACTTCCCAAGGAAGCAGTAAACCATCATCATAAAGTCATCAATAACAGTTTTGAGGAATGCCTGTCAAAAATAGACAAAAAATACATAGTTGTGGTGTCTACAGGATCAAAAAAGAAACACAGAAAGGTGAAGGAATTAAATTCTGCATATAATCCGGTATGCATATATCTTACCATGCATGGTTTTGAGGCATTCGAAAACTTGGAAATCCCATATTTTGATAGTCATGTCTGCAGAGCAGGATGCAAGCAGTTTTCCAGTCTGATCAAAAGAGATGTCCTGCACTGAATCTGTGTGGCCCTTCAGTGTGCGTTCAAAGTCTCCTGTTTCATAGTCCCAAACCTTAGAAAGGAAACAGACACATGTTAGGAGACATGGACTGCTGATTCCATTATGAACTCAATGGTTTTTCAATCACTGGCAAAAAGCCCCCACATGTCACTTCATCTGCTGCTCCATGTCACACAGTTTTTCAGCAAAACACAAAAAGCGGCACAAAAACGTACAAAAAAAAAGGAAAGAGGGCATACAGGGAATCAAGCTCAGCACAAAAGTCACAAGTCCCAGGAACAAGTTGTGCTGAATGCATAATTATTAAATCTACTGTACTGGTGTGACCAAAATTGCCCTAAGAACCCAAAGAAGCCACTCAATGAGCAGCAACTTTTTATACTGAATTACTCACAGTGTAAGGCATTACTGTTGCTAATGGCAGAGACACACAGCTGATTAAGGTTACAGCTACTGTACTGGTTACAGGACTGCCAGTTAGAAAAAAGAAAGACTGAATTTGATGTGCTCAGTAAAAGGACAGATTTTCTAGCCCGAGAAAGCGTTCTTGTCTCTCGGTTGTCTCGGTAGACAGATGGTTTGTCACAGAAGGATAAACTCTCCTCGGTTCTTTTCTTGGGGTGGGGGGATTTTGGGCAGACGGTGACAGAAGACTCCCACAGTCTCATCCCCCTCCACCACAACCATCACAGCCCCCGCCCCTCTTGTAAGGATGACACAGACAGTGCAGATGGCCATGAGGTACAAAGTGCAGGAGTGGGGAGGGAAGGGTCCTGAGCTGTTAAGGTGCTTGTTGATTCACCTGGTCTGGATATGTGATAATATAGGTTATAAAGTCACAATGGGGGAAAAGCCCTAAAACTTGGAAACCAGGCACATCGCATTTAAAGTACATCATCATAGAATAAAAAACTAAAGCAAGGCAACCCTATATTTCACCTTATTTTTTTTACCTAAAGTAGCATAGCCAAATGTATTTTATTTATGAGAAAAGAAATCATCGGGATGCATATATAGGTCAGTGTGGACCAGAGACTAGCCCTACACTCTTGATATTGATTGCATTCTGGTCTGATTGACTAAAATGAAAAGAATGGTGGTTCATGTCAATCACACAGTACTACTTTAGTATTGAATTTCTTCAGTTAGTGAACTTCATTCACTACAAATATTCGCCTTAGAGTCCAAATACTCTAATGAGATTTGCCCTCTAACTTATGATTCATTTACACTTAAAAAATCCATCCTAGCAAACTTGCTAAAGCTAGAAAGACAGCCAGCCAGGACGAAGTTATAGGAATCATTATCTAGTTCTCAATGTATTTCCTACGAGAAAGAAAAAAGCTAGCTGGCAATTCTGAAACAAGCTGGTCATTCCTAAAATATATCACACATTAGAGCCTGCAACTAAAATTGCAACTGTTCCAAACAATGTGAGAACAATGCAAACATTAAAGAATGCGGTGAAAGACATCCAGTCTGGTTATCAAACTATGCGCTCTCTGACATTAGATGGGAAGCCAGTGAAGCTATGTATAAAGAATGTGGCGAGTGCAAGGTCTACCCAACAGTTAAAAATTTAGAGCATCTAAGGAGTAGAAAACTGGGCTTCATAGGAAGGGAGGGTTGGCCACCAAGAGGCAGAGGTGCAAGAAGGCAGAGCAGAATTTGGCTCCACTTGAGCGATGGTGGGCTCTTTTGGTGGGTAGTTATGGTAGCACAACTGAAGCTTAAATGGAATATAAATGTGGCAAAATGCCAAGAGGTAGGGCTGCAGTGGGGAGGGAAGGAGGGGTGTTGCTAGAAAACGAAAAAGATGCCAAAACAGAGTGGAAGCCCTGCTGTGTGGGTGTAGCCAAGGAGAAGATGTACATGTGTCTCTTATTGCCTCATGAATTAAATATACGGAACAAACAGCTTAAAGGAGTATTAGCATTGTGCACCGTGGTGGAACATGGACACGTGCAAAATTAGCCCCAAGACAGACAACAACATTTTACATGTGGAATCTATGGACATTTAAAGGGCAGACATATTTCTGTAACCCAGGAAGTGTCAGAGAGGAGACATGGAGCCTGGGTTTGAACAGCTAAGATGTGAGCCCAACTGGAGGAGAAATCATTCAATAGTCAAAGTGAGAATGGCTGTGGCAAAGCAGTCACCAAGTTGGCAGAAAATAAAAAGACAACTCTATCATGTTTAACCTGGAGCCTAGAGTTCTAAGGTGAGCAGGATGTGTGAAATCTGACAAAATAGGAGGTATTACGGTCCATCCACACACAAGGTCATAATTGCAAATTTCAAGTTGGCAAATAGAAACAAACGGAGCACCTTAATCGTACATCTAAACAAAAAAAAAAACAGATACTTTCCAGATTAAATATGCAACATCCAATATTGTGTTTACTTATAGTTTCCACAGCTTTAATGAAAACATTAGCATACTGTCGTATTTCCCTGACAGAGTCACAGCTGTGCTCTGCCACGCTGACCATGCTGGTGTGTGTGAGACAACGTGACCTTTATAAGCCAACATCTGGTATGTGTATTTACACACAGATATGTGGCATATTCTACTAGCTGGTGCAACTTGGTGTTCACCCAAAAAGTTAATTCACAAGAGAGAATGACATAGCCACATGTGACGTTGTACAGCTCAATCAATGGTTACGGTCTAAAATAATAACATGGGATGGATATGGTGAACAGGGATAGAAAATTTATGTTTGCTGTGAGCAGCGCTCTGTCTGTCTTCTCAAAAGAAAAGAACAGCAGTAAAGAGAAAAGCAGCACAGTCAGCTCATTAAGCAGAAAACGGAAATTGACAAAAATGCATGTAGACAGTTTGTCTTGAAAAGGTTTGGTAGTAGTCCACTGACTTAATCCATATGAATCACAGGGATACTGACACTTCTACAGGATGTTTTAAGAGTGTCGTTCCATCATTATCAGGACTGGTTTTATTTTCTGCATTGAATAAACACTTCCGTGCACATGCCTGCATCTGTAACGTAAGTTCAACATCTGAATGGTATCTTACAAGTTAATTATACATTTTTGATTATAAATAAAGGTTTGAGCATCAAAAAATTGCATCAAGCAGGATCATCAATCAACATTAATTATGTGTGAAATATGATGCACTTGCAAAGGAAAGCATAATCACTGACTAAAAATGTATTTGTTATGACATCCGCCGCGAATCCCTTAGAAACTGGATAAATGATTCAATTACTTGAAGGGAGGCACGATTTCCAACAGCCTGCAAAACAAACCTTTATTGTTGCGTCCTCTGAAGCAGATACCATCACGCTGAAGACTGGGTGGAAGATCACACGGGTGACTGGGCTGCGATGGCCACTCAGTGAATATCTCTCTGGTGGGCGTGGGATCCACTCTTTGGGGTCTCGTTTCTGACTGACAGGCCCGCCCAAGGTGATTTCTTCTTTTGCTTCATTCAGTTTAGATTCAAGTTCCATCACCTGTCCAAAACATAAAGGTATGTGCTTCACCGAGTCATATCTGCAGTTTCAGAGCAGAATATAAGGATTGCTCTGGTAATCCTTTTTATGGATCCTATTTTTGCTGAAGTCATTATCTTTGATTCATTATTATTAAATTATCAACTGTAACTGCTTTCTGTGTCAGACTTTAATCCAGTGTTTACTGCGGATCCAGCAGTGATGTCACGAACTGTTCACAAGACTGCAATCCCCACAAGCCTTTTGCGAGGTGAAAAACCCCACAAACCTTCTTTTGTAATCTGATGACTGAGGTCCATTTTTTTTCCAAAAGGCCAGCGTACTTCTTGTCCGATTCTTCATTCTGTAGAGAAAAGGAAGGAGTAAGGGAGATATCAGGCAAACAGTTGAGGAAAGCCAATCAAAGTCGTGGGCTCAGCATAAATGGTAGTGGGTTTGGGCCAGCTGGGGTAGAATGCAGAGGTCTTTGGCTGCAGCAAGAAACAACAGCATTATTTACACACCCCTCGCAAGCCAACATTGAATGCCAGACACCACCAACCTACCGTACTACATAAACATATGTGTAGCATACACACATAACTACACACCAGAGTCCTAATCCTTTTCACAAGCTAATCTCCTGCAGACAAGAAAGGCTTAGGCAGCTTACAGGAACACACCCGGTCCTGTAGGCAATGGGTGAAGTTAACTTGTGGCAGACAGACGGCCGAGTCAGCCTACAGAGCTCGCTATACCAGCTTTGAAATCAACAATAAATCAAATTGGTCAATGACCTTATTCTTTCCCATTTGAAATCCACATGGTAGAACAAAGAGAAAAAAGGCACATAGTGCTCTCTCTACTACTATGCAATACAAAATAATTGGGACGATAATGTAAGATTTCCATTCTCTATTCATTGACCTATGATTTAGTCAAACCACTTGCTACCAAGACCAAATTAAAGCGTTCTTAAAACACAATTATTTGATTTCTTTGCAACAAGCAAAAAAAAAAAAACAAAGGCTGAAACAGCAACTGTACCCCCAGTAGTATCTCAAATACATGCAACATTATCACAATGTTGTCCAAATATCAAATTCATAGCACCCACGTTTGGAACTTTGTTACATCCTTTGATGTTGACAATATTTGTTTAAAAAGTCAAAACACTGGAGTCTGACTTCGAAGAAACGACCTTCATTTATATTTAACAAATTATGAGAGAGCCTCAATTCTTCCCATTTAGCCAAAATGATTATCAGCTCCATCAATTAGGATTAGCAGCCAAAAAAAGGCCTATTGCGCATACATAGTAAAATGTAAAGGTATGCTGATATGAACAGACTTTTTGAACAGACCATGGAATACCAGGCACTCTGCTTTGAGTCATTTAGAAAGTGGTTCGTCAAATAGCCACATGGTTCATGGAAACCAAAAGCACTTGAAGTAGGTGTGGAGAGTTGCATTACAGCTGTCAAAATAGTTTCTGTGTAACTGAAGTGCTCTACTTGATAACTGACATCACTGTAAAATACAACAAAGACCCACCATCTGTTTCCTTTTGCAGTCCATGAAATAAAACATTCCTTTCATCCCCCAAACAATATTTGTCAGTTAATTGATAACTTTAGTAGAGAAAGCTAATAAAATGACCACAGACCACCTTTCTTCTGCACACCATTTTCTAACTAGGTAGGTTACCCTAGCCCTTTGACTAGTGTTCAAAATAGACTGTAACCTGGTCAGTCTGTATACTATTTATAAATATAATTTACCTGTTAAGATGTTAAGAAAGCTGTTGTTTTTGTTTGACTATCTATGTATAGTTCTAACTGCAGAATCCACATTAAAAAGGCCTATGTATTCCAGCTCAAGAGACAGAGAGAAAAAAAAAAAAATCAAAATCCCTAAGTCAGTATACATATATTTATATATTTGGTGGATCCCTCTTGGATAGGTCCTTCATTGTATAACAATAAGGATAATGCAGGGAATGTATTAAAAATAACAACAACAAATACAATGCAGAGAATTTATTAAAAAAAAAAAAGTTAAATATTTCTTTGTACAGCTGTGTTTTAGGCACCAATTGCGACTCTTTTAGTATCACTGTATAAACCACAGCTGGAGGTGGTTACTAAATTTCATCAAAAATCCTCATTGACAGATAGCTACTTTTATCACTGAAGGAGAAAATTGGCATGGCACTACAATCTCACAGTTGGTCCCTCAGCCTCATTTGGAAACAAAAGCAAATATTCTGAAGCTTTGACGGATGCACCCATCACCAATACCTGTGTAGGACTTGTCAATGAAGAGAGGCGTTGCCTCATGAGAAGGCCATGTCGCAAACTGGGGCAATGGAGCATAAAGAAAACTGCAAAGCGCAAGGAACTGATTATCTGATCTGCCATCTGCCTAGACACGTTCTCCACGTCACCTCAGACGTGAGTGAGACTCACACAAGATGTGCTGGACTTTCAGCATCTGAGTGAGCATGTGCATGCAGGATAATTTTCTTTGACAAAAGATAACGGATGCAGGATTCCTATTCATGAATACTTCTACCTAACCTGCTTATGCACACCGCTAAACTAGAAGCCACAAGAGGACTGTAGACTAATCCAACCTACATTTTGAAGCCACAGAAATGTGCTTTGTTTCTGCACACTGAGGGTTATCCTCTCCAAAAATTTTAAGAAATTAAAAAACTTGTTTTTTTAATGGCAGTGTCTGGGTTTGTGCTCAGCTGTGTAATACCCAATAGGGTGCACACCATGCCATTCATCTATTATTCATTCTGCTAGAGAGAGCGTCTAGCAGAAGAATGGATAGACACAGAGGAGAAGGGGGAAGGGTACTACAGGGGGAAAGGTGAAGGAAAAGGTGCTAAAGTATAAAAAGAGGAAGAGGTCGAAGATGAGAGGGGGTTTCAGATATATCTATAGTAATATAATGCAGGAGGTTTTGAGTACAGCACTGCATGCCAAAGCCCCCTAAACATCCAAAGCAAAGCGATCTAAAATAGGCACAGTTTCTTTACCCCTGCGCTACATTGTTGTCCCATAAATTTAAAATGTTGACAAGGTTATTAAATGAGACAATGACATCACAGTATAAGAACTTGTGACCCATCAAGTATTTAACTTCAAATTACTGAGCGCATTTTAAAGTGATCAATCACAAGTATGAACATGACCATACGAACGTCAGTCTGATTCCAAGAAATAAGCCCAGCAGTTTGAATACTGTAGGAACAGTTAAAGTCAATGGTAATTTGTCCGGCTGGACCACAGGCTTCAAAATTATGACATAATTATAATTATAGGGCTTCAATTCCTTCCCTTACTGAAATATTCTTACAAGGGACATTAAAAAAAGCAAAAATACTCCATTTCCAGATTTCAGAGATGCACAAATGCTGAATTCAAATTCTGTACAAAATAGGTATACTTAGCCGTGCCATAACTGAAAACATAAAAAAAGGGCTTCTCAAACTAATTTTTCAGTATTATTATTCAGAAAAATTGTGGAAATGGGTTGCATCTGCTTCTAGGACACATTATAGAACATGGTGGGAGATGGGAAGAAACAAGCAAGAAATCAAGGCTTATTGTTTGGATTAATTGTTTAGGACTGGCTGTTGAGACAGATGTGTCCAATGTCAATATACTCACCATATCTAATTCCGCCTCCTTCTTGAAAGTGGAGTATGCTTCTTCATATCCATTGGAACGTAGATAATCAGCTATCGCTCGATTTCTGCAACAGACAAAGCAGACCCATAATTAGTTATGCTGATTAGCAGACGAGATAGTGGTTAAAGTGCATTATAAAGCTCATGGGAGATGGGAGTTGTATTCAACACTGCAACACAGTTAACGGAAATGAGCATGTTTGGAAGACATATTTGACAAAGAAGGACAATTTACTTTTTTCCACATATTCAAGGTGCGTTATGCTTCTAGCCAAATAATAAAATTGCTTTGCACGCATGAAGACTATCTTCCATGTACCATGATCTCGTACATACATTCGCAGACTTTCCTGCGTTCTGACACACACACATACACACAATTCTGCCCATCTGACACAAATCAAGAGCACATCTGTCTGGGTTCTATAATGAGCTCTTGTTGCTCAGGGCAAATAATGGGAAGGGATGGCTCCCCATGGTGTAGATAAGGGGAAAATGAGAGCCAATGTTCATCCAATCATTGTTTTTTTTTTTTGGGTCTCTGTCTCGCTCGCTCGCTCTCACACGCCCACACCCACACCCACACCCACACCCACACGCACACACACGTGGACCCACACAAGAAACTGAGAAAAATAGCGGCAGCTACCACCTCTGAACAAAACAATCACACAACCACTAATATTAAACTTTGGAGTCACACAGGTTTGGAGATAACCCAAATATTCAGTGACATCAGTCTTGTCAGAAAGCTGTCATGAAAAGGGTGTGTTACTGTTGCACTATTTAAAAAATGTGAGGAGAGATGATCAGATTGGGTAGACAATAAGACTATGCAGACAGTCCTGCAAAACAGAAGAAAGGAGCTTTGACAGTTTTCTTTTACATCTCTGGGGGTGCTGTGAAGGAAGTCTACACATCAAACTCACTAATATACATGAATACTGTGACTTTTTATCCATTATCAAATTAGAAAGAAACCCTTCAATTGATAAAACTGTGAAAAAGCAGAATTGATGCAGCTGTCCACACATGGTAGGGCTTAAGTGCTCACCACAGCAATAATGGCAGGGATCTGGGGCAAAGAACCTTAGAATTCATATAAATCCACTTTGGTCATTACATCAGCTATCAAATAATACATCAAAAACAAATCAGTCAGTTGCCTTGTGCAGAAGGGCTGTGCTTTTGATATTGTACAAATGTCTGCATGTCAATTGAAAGAGTTAAGATGTAAGGCATACAATATTGTACAAAATTCACACAGAATAGTCAAAAATAATTAAATAATTTGAAGATTGGAATTGAAAAGAAGACAGTTTCTGATGCTGCTTTGAGGAAGCTGACAACATGACCCGAAAGCTCCAGAGACACAGAATTTATTAATGTGATTACAGTGTTTCTTTGTTCCAATAATGATCCAACATTGCAGCCCTCCTTTACATGTTCAGAGTAAATCCCAGCACAAGCACAAAAAGGAATCAGGCGAGCTGTCAGACTTGCCATGTTTTAGGGAATCACATTGAAGGGGAAGGGGCGTGGAATCTGTCAGACTGGTCTAAGCGGCCTGTGCCCTCATGTTGATTTTGAGAACTTGACCCTGCCTTCCAACCCTACACATCTGACTATCCACAACAAGGACAGACCTTATTAAGCTCAAGGTTGGAAGGAGGTTATCACCTCACAACATGCATGCCTGCTTTAACCCCTAGACAGGTATTCTGGTGTGTCTAAGTATGTAAGCAGGTATGGGAGGGAAGTAGAGAAATTAGCTGTGATGCGTTGCGGAGGAGACGTGTGTGTGTGTGTGTGTGTGTGTGTGTGTGTGTGTGTGTGTGTGTGTGTGTGTGTTGAAGGATAAAGAATTTAGAGACCACCTGCTTTAATGCATACGTTTGCATGTTAGATCAATATTAAAAAAAAGTATTGTTCTACCCAGCAATTAAAGACGCCATGCAATTTTCTGTCAGTATAATGGAGCATATCAATACAAATGGATATAGCAGTGAGGTGGGAAAGGGTAGTGTTGGTGTCTCCCCCCCCCCCCCCCCCACACACACACACAGCATCGAAAAGTGGGCGTGCATAATTGGAGCTTTAATTTTGCCAGATAGAAAAGCGCTGTGTTAGAGAAATGTGTTTGTTCACTCCGTAGCAATTAATTCTGGACTTCCCTCCCATTCAATTCCATTTTCAATGGACCAATCACAGGCAGTTATCCTTTGCAGGGCAGGACTGGCCAATACCTCCTGAGGATTGGATACTGACTCTCTGTCATACATTCCATGAGGAATTATTATAGACATATCACTGAGGTGGATTGATGGGGTGCTTCACTGTGAAGAGAGATGTGTTTACTGGACCTCTGACGGCAGTTGGTCGCAGCATGATGTCTGTTAACATGTCACTGCAACCACTCATCTTTCATAACTCTGTTGGGTTGTTTCATCATGTATACATCTGAACGGGATGATTCGTCATGAAATCTTTCACTTTTTTATATGTCTAGCAAAATGTGTCAACAATGTTTGATCTGCAGCCTTTAATGCCGCCTGAAAATCTGAATGTAGAGAACCTTCTTGATACTATGTCTGGACATGTCAGGCTATATCTGGTCAGCAAAGCACTTGTGGTAGACATGCTGGAATTGGAGCTGCCAGGCAGGAGGTCTAGAGGAAGACCAAAGAGAAGATATATGGACATAGTTAGAGAGGGTATGAAGTTAGTTGGTGTGAGAGGATACAGAAAATAGGGTTAAAGAAAGGTTGATTCGCTGTGGCGGCCCCTGAAGGGAAAAGCCGAGAGGAAAAGAAGATTTATGTTATTGCATCATTTTGTTTACATCCACAGACACCACAGTCTCTATCAGTGAAAGACAAGTTTTAATGGCTGGCTTTGCAAAACACCTGGTCAAAATATAGTGCTGAGCCAAAGAATTCAAGAGTGACAAAACTCAGGTTGCAAATAAAGAAATGACAAATTATCAACTACATGGACAATCTGATGTTGTAGAGATGCCAATGGCAATTAATCTTTTTGAGCACTAAACTGAAGTAAGGGTGCTTGAAGGGGAGCTTGAGCTTGATTGAAATTATGAAGTTAGTGGTAGAATTCATTGTCAGCCAAACAAATAGTTGACATTAAGAAAGTAACATTTATGCTACAATATCATTTTGCACAAATATGATTTGTGTAAATCTACCCCTCGCAGTTGTTCCCTTCAGGGATTGCTACAGCAAATCACCATCCTCAATAATCCTATCTTCTGCATTCTCTTGTCTTAGACCAACCATTTTCTCATCCTCTTCCACTACTTCCATAAGTCTTCTCTTCTTTAGTCTTCCTGTCTTCCTTCTTTAATCTTTCTTCCCCACTGATAGAACCAACTTCAGCATCCTTCTACCGAAATATTCACTATCCCTCCTCCTTGTGAAATGTAAGGATGTAAGAACAACCTGGAAGCATAATGCCGCACAGTGATTCATCTCAATTACAAAAATTGTACAAGCAGATGATGAATGCCACCCTAAAGGATTAACAGGATACAAGAAATAGACGAGGATAAATAGGCAAATGTTAAATATTATTTAACTGACACCTGAAACCAACCGTAATTTCCAAACTATAAGCCGCTACGTTTTTCACACACTTTGATGCGGCTAATTTATGGATGTTTTTAGGCTAACGAGCTTGATGCTGCCAAAACATTTAACCTTCTCACATCAGGCCAATAAAATTACTGTGAAATTCTGAGGCTATTCAAATGTGACACTGAAGAAGACGACTAATTGTTTTAGCACACTGGAGGAAGGCAAAGATAGCGATCAGGTGGAGTAGGACAAAGCAGGGATAGAAACTGGATTGATGGACTGTTCCTTATGTTATTTATACTTAATCTTTTTCATCAGCCGTGTTACTGGGATTGTTAGGAAAAAAGCATTTCCAGTACCTATTTGTGGATATTGCCATTTTTAATCAAATGTTCAAAATAAATATTTCTGTGTCAATATCTTATGTTACAACGTGGACACCTGCGGCTTATAGAGAGGTGTGACCTATACATGTACACATATTTATTCACTTATTTTTAGCCAGTGCAGCTTAAAGTCAGGTGCGCTCAATAGTCCGGAAATTACAGTAATAAATAGCTGACTTAATCTCTAATGTTAAATGATAGTTATGACTAAAAGCCAAAGTAATGTAACAGATCTGTTTTAAATATATTCAACAATTAAAAAGACTTCCCTGAAACTGCTCTTTAGACCTATCAGAGGGTGTCAAATGCATAGCACAAAATACATAATAGCCTATCCTCAAAAATCACAGAGAATCACAAAGATAAAAACAGTGAAAACTAATATCAGCTCCCATTCTATAAGCAACAATGTAATGATAACTAGGAAGAATAGAATAGCCTTTTATTGTCATTGTATTTCAAAAACATGGCAAAATTGTTTTCATTTGTCAGTATAATAGACAGGTATGATATTGGTAATGGACAAGTTATATTCTGTTGCTGCAAGGGTTATATCCAACATCAAGATAAGGGGACACTGCTCTATGCAAACTAAATGGTAAAACAGATTTCAGGTCGATTGACACCACACCTCATCAGCTAAAGTATTTTTTGTAAGATCTGAGGAAGCACACCAATGAATTATTTGCACACAGCAGAGACTCGAACTCTTCAACATTAGGATAATGTATTTTTACAGCTCCTTATTATTATCAAACAAATTGAAGCATACTTGAAAGGCCAAGGAGGAATGATAAAAGTGATATTATTGGGAAATTATAAATCAAAGAAAATAAAAACACATAGCACTGAACATTGCTTTCCCTAAAATGAGCAAAGCACTTACACCACCATTTAATAAGTAAAGAACCCCTAAGAGCATAAAAGATGTCTACAAATGTGGACAGAAGGAGAGCAAACTGGCTGGTTCCTATGGTTACTAGCAGCCAACAGCGAGATGACGTGAAAAAGATGGCAGGATGAGTAAGTGGACATAAAGGGGGTGTAATAGAAAAGCCACAAAACATACATTTCTTCTATGGTCTTAAACGAAAGGCAAGAAAGGAAAAAAACCCTCACAATAATAGAGCCCTGATGAATTTGTATGGTATCAACAAGTGCATTGTTAATAGATAGATTAACTCTTTCCTGTTTCTATGAAGGTTCCAAGTCATCCACGCCGTGGTTAATTGTTAATCTTTTATCTGTGGAGTTACATAGTTCAAACCCCTGACAAAGTGGAAGGGACAGAAAGGCCTGCGTCACACAGAGCGAATGGGGGAAAAATGAGGCACGGCCGCATGACCTCATCCTTTTGAGAAAAGATACGAGTCGGCCTTCCAATTTGTCTACCCTTGACAACACTTCCGCCTTATTCCAGCACTAGATCACTTGCATTTGGTTCCATTTATATTTCAACCACAACTATATATCAGTATCCACTGCAACACTGCTTCAAAACTAAAGCAACTAAAACACTGAATTAAAAAACAGCTGAACTTTCCTAAGCAGAAAATGTGAAATCCATCCAGTATCAGCTCGTTCTTACCGAAGGGAGTTTACAAACCAAATCTATGATGCCGTTGATGCTTGACTTAGGTTCTGACATCCATGGAGAGGTAACGTCAAGTGCCAGGCATTTTTAGCTACAGATTTGATAGGTTAACATGAACACACTTGTACATTTCATGTTTGACCTGGTGTTTCCTCAGGTCAGTAATTTCACAAATCCAAATACTGCAGCAAGCAATTTGTGCATTTACTTTGGAAAAGCCTGACCACAATCACACTAAATTTGGCTCACCATGGCAATTAATTACTGTGACAAACAGAAATTGCCTGAGCTCCCTTTTACAGCATCTCCTAGGAGAGTAGTAGCTAATGTTTTAAGGGGAGAGGAGGGGGGAAAAGTCCAGCAAGAGACCCATGCAAGTATTATGATGCTAAGTCTTTGTTGGTTATTTTTAGGGTTTACCACCTTTAGCAAACACTTTCCTAAAAGCAAAATTTGTACTGAGCACCTGGCACCAGGTATTTGGTTATCAACTCCAATTTGTAAAACTTTCTGTTCACTGGACCTACACATGATGCAACCATTCTATGAGTACAGTAACTTCAGTGCCTTTGGAACCACAAAACTAATGCAATATTTTTGGAGTTTGACACTAGCATGTTACCAAAATAGGTTAGGGGTTCAATGGTCTAAGCACAGCCCTAAAATAGAGTAGCTATAAACCAGAAAATTAATCTTTAAGAACTCTGGATAAGGGTTTAATATAGAGAAGCTAAAGTCACACTGAAAGCTGAGCATTTATTCACCCAACTTAATTGACAAACCTTACGATAGAGAAATTATATTCAAAGTCCATTGCCATCTTAAATTTCCTACTGTTCGAATTTACTCGAGAATTACAAAATGACTTCAATGTCAACATGACGTTGACATGAGTAGTCTGTTTTGTTTCCCCATCAAAAAAATTAAAATGAAAAATATAATATGTTTGTCTGGTAAGAATAGGACAACAAAGTGTACTTTCTATTTTTCAGATTAATCTTTTCAGTTGATGGGAGAAAATAATTATTGTTTTAGTTTTTGTGACCCGACAGCTCTTAACGCACTTGTGAATGACTTATTAAGAAAGTGCCAGCACTCTACCTACTTAAGGTCTCATTGATTGAAGGTAACAAAAGAGCAAAGAGTGTATTAGAAGCAGCAGTCGGGTAGGAAGCTAAGTTAAGCTCATTCCTGCATCATAAGAACAGCGCTCAGCAGCTATGTCTTCTAAGAGTGACCTTGATGCCTGAAAAACATTCCAGAAAAATCATATGACAAGATTGCATAATTGTTCAGTTACACTTGGATCTCCATGTGAGCTGTAACCAATCTACCATTTCTCTTGCTTCACTGATGAAGAGGAACTTCAGCGCTTGGCTGATGCAGAAATTAAGCATGCTACCTCAAGGCAACTACCAAGATTAACCGCAAAATAAATGCACCCACAAATTTTTGATAAAGAGATGGAGATTAAAACTGGATATATCTCCCAAGTTCATTTTCCATCATTGGCAACTTCGAATTCAGGCAAGTCTCTGAGTTGCTACATAAGGCCACTAATTTTAATGCTCAATGGGGAGTCTTTTATCCAATCCAGAAATTCAGACAATGACTAACCTTAATTGTGATTATATGTCAATCACAATTTCCAGTTACATTTATGATCAAGTTCACAATCAATAAATTATGGAAGTTTGATAAGCTCTCACAGTTTTCTTCTGTCAAAACTTTTACAATTGCACGTTTACGCTGAACAATCAGAAACACAGGTAGGTTCACCTGTGGTTCACCTAAAACACCTGTGAATTGTCTTTCTGATGCAGCTCACTTCTGCTGATGCAATCCGTAAGGTCAGTCATATTTGTTTGCAATAAGTGAATCTACTGTCTATATATTGTTGTAACACAGGACAGCTGGTCCACTATATCAGGACTAGATTACCTTGTGTCAAAGGAAACTTTCAGACGACTAATGTATCTGATTTCAAGAATTTTGTGCATCTGCAACTTAACAGTTATTATATACAAAATCCTTTGGAATATTAAAAATGTGTGCTGAATCTTGTTGGTCACTGCAATTCTGATTTGGATATAGTGAAAATGATATTTCCAGAAACTCATGTAATGGGAAATTGTCATTCAGTGGCACCTTACGATTAACTTATTGGAGTCATTATAGTTAAGGGACAGCAATATTGACGACAGTTTCAAAATCAAATAATTGGATCATATATATAAGAATGGATATTGAATCATGACCACTGTGGAAGAGTAACAGACAGTTCATGCCAATCTATCAGTCCTGTGTTTCAATCCCAAAACTAGAATGTGATCATTCTACTGCTGGATTCCTTGCTGAAACACACAAGCATATTCAGTCCCGTGATCACCAGGAGAGATGCTTTGGGATACCATGTATGCATATGTTCTTGCAAGTAAACATTAGTCCACTTTAATATACAAATTACACACTTGTGACAAACTACTGTATACCTCCACACAAAAATTAAGATTTTGACAGACTACCTCAGAACTAAAAAGGGACAAATATTGAAAAAGGAGACGCTTTGGTCTTAAAACAAAAAATTGCTACACTTCAAGAACTCATGCACAACGGCTACTGAAGATGAATTACTGAACACAGATGGCAACCTTTCAACTATTACAATTTCCTTTTTATATACAGACAGACAAAAACATGTCCAATTAATGACATTGAAACCATCTGCTATTTGATACCAAGTGTAAAAAATGGTTATCGATTCATTTATTTATCTTATACTATCAAAAACTACCAGCTGTATAACAAATTATCTATAAGTGTATTTTCAAAAGCATAATTCAGGATTAATTAGCACAGACAAAAATGAACGATCCTGAATCAGTTACTACAGGACCCACAAGTCACTTAATAAAGCAGATAGACTTTCAAACACACCAACAGCTATTGATGGTATAGAAAAAAAATTGCCAGTCCACTATTGCTTTCACCCTACACATTTTTTCCTGATGGATTTGGTTGTTTCGGTCTCTGAGCTGGAGGATTCTATTGTCATTTTGTGACAGACACATTTGAAACATTAGAAGCTTGACTTTGAAAACCTACAGTAGTTTCCTAAATGAGCAATTTTTCCTTACACCATACATGATGTAGCAGTTGAATGACGTCATCATGTGTAAATCCTGTTATTTTGTTAGTATGGGTATGTGCACCTCATCAACATCACGATAATCATCAGCAGTTGTCGTGACAAAAATGATTGTAGCAGTTATTTCAGTAATTCAGAGCATCAGACCATTGCGAATGGTTCACTCTAATCTATTACGTATATGAATGGAGTTTGTATGTTTTCCCCATGTCCGCGTGGATTTCCTCCCACAGACTACATTATACAGTAAATTAATTGGAAGCTTCTAAATGCATTGCCTCTCGCTCTACAGGATACAGGGATAAATTAATTGAATGTATGTGGTTATTCATTAGTGTCCAACCTGTGTCCAATCCCTTTTCACTTTTACAGCACCTTGACGGATAGTACTTATAAAAATAATATAAATATATTTATCATTATTAATTGCAAATTGATGATGGTAAGTTAATGTACATCAATCACTTAAGTTATGAACCAAAATTGATGAAGCAGTTAACATAACTGCCAAAATCTGATCTAATTTCAGAAACCAGAAGTACCAGGTGTTGGCCGATCATACAGAAAATAAATTACACAATGGGAGAACAAGTTGATTTATATCAAGGCTATTATTATTGTTGTTGCTGTTACTGCTATTAATATTATGGATATATTGGCAAACACACTCAGGCCATTCAACACTTCACAGGCCTGATTCCGAATGAACATAAAACAGAAAGTGCTTACGATAGTCGGTGTCTGCGTGGTTACTGCAGAAAATGAACAAGCTTTGCACTAATGGGTTTTAAACCAGATCCAAGATGAAAAGGTCAGGAAGTACTGTTATTTACGCAAATAAAGTTAATTGAATGTCTTATTAAAATAAATTTCTTGGAAGAAATAAGAAACTGTTATACTCTGGGCTAGGTTATTATGTCTGTCTGCAGACAGCGATGTGACTTGTAGGTCCTTTAACAACTACTTGATTGGGGATTATTTGTTTTTTTCCTCTACACAGTTTCACCTGACCACCCTACAGATCTGTTCTTAAACCTTTGGCAAAACTTTGTTAAATTCACTGATGTCTAAAATATTTCACACTGCGGGTAGTTTGGAAAACAGAATTTTGAATACTGAATAGTGTTTCAGTCAGGTCTTGGCGTTTATTGTTATGTCATCATGAAAGCTAGGGGATGATGGAAAAAGAACAAAAATAAATTAAATAAATCCATCTCATCGCCCAAGTCCGAAGGAGGAGGAACAGAGGAAACAAAAAGGCTATCTGCACAAGGGTGCCTCCAGGTCTTTCAGGGGAGCAGATAGTTTGTGTTCTCTATCTATTTTTACCCCATGCTAGAGGGGATGAGTCCCCTGACCCTGTAAAGAAACACAAATGTGCTTTCATTGGCCAAGCTCACAAAAATAGTGTTGTTGTGAGGATGCTGCGCAATAACAGCATCTGACTGGGTTGCTGACAAAACAGCACCAGTTTAGCGGACAAAGAATATTTCTCTTTTTAGTATATCTTGTTCCTCACAAGGTTAAAAGTCTGCAAAAAGTCACACTGCCTTTCAGGCTGTTTAGGTAAATGTCTACTAGCAATAACAAGACCGAAATAAAAATAAGCGGTTTTATCAATTGCTCCATGCTGCCATTCAGATATTATAGCATTATATGATTTTTTGTATATTTTAGAAAAAAAAAACTTGCTCTGACGGATAAAACACATTTAAAAACAAATGGGAGTTTTCAATCTAATAGGACAAAAAATGTTTTTTTTGCCTGATATAAACAAGTCTGACAAAGAAAGGAGGGAGCCCATTGAAAAAAAAAAAGGTTGAATAGCAAGCGAGACACTGTTCCCACTAAACCCCCTGCCATGTTGCCTATGTTCTACTGTGCTGCTTGGTTTCCCAACCCGCCTCCTGAAAAGGAAGCTGTGGTGCCTCAGACTTGATCAACGGAGGGGAAAAGAGGTATGGGGGGGGGTCTTGGCAGCTTCGCTTGAATGGCAAATAGCTAATGGAAGATTAGCATTCCAATAGAGCTCAACAGCAACTGCCTACACTGGATCCGGAAGTAAGAGCATTTTCTCTAGAGGGTTTTTCATCAACAGTCATTAATAAAGAAATATCTGAGTGAGGATAAGAAATAACAGATTATGAATAGGTGGTTCCTTAGCCAAAATTCCATGTGATAAACATTGGTTTGGGGGGAAAACTCTAATAAAACTATCATTAGACGCAATCAGTTCCATTTACCAGGTAGTCCCCCCATATTGAATGACATGCTGAATTTGATATAGCTATGGGGGCAGGAGCAAAACATAGCCTTCAAAATGCATTCTGGTATTGATCCAGGGATCAGAAGTGGCTTTTGGGATTATAGTTCTTCCACTCAATTCAATCCAATCTACAACATATATTGTACCCATTTGATTTTTCTTTCAAGTCGTATCTATGATGGGCATTGTTCTCCTTGTACTTGGTTGGCTCAGTTCCCATTTCAAAAGTACTAACTGGTAAAGTCTGTCCTATGAAAAAGGTGAGGGAAAAAAAGAAGCCAGTCACTGTTGATCCCCCCCCATACCATGAGATCCGTCCCAAAGCTCTAATCTAAAGCACAGATTTGTTATGCAACACAAATGTTAGAGGACTATAATTTTTTTCAAACATCACAGGGCAGAGTCCCACAAAAAATGCTGCTGTCTTAAACTAGAATTAACAAGAATTCTAATAAATGGGAGTAGAGGTCTTAAAGATGAACTTGCTTATAGATTGTCTGATCACCCTTTGCTCTAACCTTTATCCCCCACTTCGGGGGTTAATGGACAACCCCGCAGACACAGCAGGGTAAAATCAATTATCGGCCGATGCCCATCACAGACTGACATATTCCACTAATTCTGGATAATGCTACATCCAGAATTTTCTTCATCTGCGTTATGTTGTAATGATTGCAGGTAGGCTACCATAATACCATGACCATGATACAGCAAAATCATTCATTAAGCTTTTTTCCAAGTGTCACATGGCTGACTGTTACAAGCAGGAATTTTTTTCAACCTTTCAATTTCTTAATTCAGGCATATCAGCATGAATAGTCACTGTAGGATTGTTTACATGACCTATGTTTTTTTTTAATTAATCAAATATTTATACTATTAATAAATGGTTAAACTGGATGTGCAATATAATGGTGTTGCTTTTGAATTTTAGTACTTCCACAGATCTTAAATATTCTGACTACGACTTTACTTACTTATTCTCATAACACTGTGAAATCATAGCCGCAAAATAACAACCTGAAATACTGTGACGGAAATCTGGATCAATATCAAGCCATTTTAGTCCGAGGACAATTTTCAAATACAGGCACATCGTCCTTTATATGGGATAACTGTACTGAAATATGAGCAATGACAACAGCCAGTGAGGATCCTAAAGGTTCAAGGGCAAAGAAAATAAGGGTTTGTTTGCTTAACTGTTTAGAGGCAACACAAGCACTCTTCCTCTGCCCCAGCAGTCATATTGGGCAAATGTTAAACACAAAACATTTTCATGCAGACATGTTAGACTAGGATCAACACATCCATGAGAATAAACCTCAGAGGAGGTCAAGTATCTTTAACCCTGAAGGATTATTACTTGGCACCACTGCCAAGGAGGAAAACAACAAGTTAGACAATCAAAAAAATTCTGCCAATTACCTTGCTAAAATCTGGCAGTCTAGTTATCTAAATTAAAAATACTATGTATAAATGTATGTGTGTGTTTCAATTTTCAAACATATGTTGACAAGAATTGACCATGATTTGGATCACTGTGAACCTCCACAGACATATCTTTAACACTGATACTTAACTTACTGGGATGCATTAGGAAAAATCTAATTCAAATATATGTATTGTCTTTCACCTCTCTAATGAGGTTTTCTAAAATACAAATTTAGAAATAGTTAATGTATTGCAGGTTAATAACAACTACAAAATTGATGAATTAGTGATGTTTGAAAATACTTTTTTCCAACAAAACCAATTGGGATGGATGATAACTATCTTTTGGGACGCACCGTCAAACCACCTGACAACCTTGATGACGAAACTTAACTCAAGTATTGCATTGTAAAATCAGAAGAGGGTGGTTGTATGGATAGCAGTGTAAGCAGCATGTGAAAGGCTAAGTATGTGAGTTTGGGATGAAAAATAAATTAAAGACACTGAACCCCATGATGCAATAGTTATGAATGTCTGGCTTGACAAAACCATTGCATTAAATGCGAGTAAATTTTTATCGGCCACATCATTATACTCAGCCATGAGTAGTACACTGTCAACTTACAATTCATCTCGTTGCCGTTGTGACAGCACCATAGTGGCGGACTGGTGTGTTTGGGGATGACAGGGATCAGTTGGTAGAAGGTGAATCTTGCGCAGCGGCTTCGCTCTCCTCGGTCAGGAGATGAGCTGTGCTGATCCAAGCAACACGAGCGAAGAGGAGTGTACTCCAATGGCAGGAGGTTGTTTTTTTCCAAACAAAGACTCAGACTAAGAGGGGAATGCAGGAATCTGCCCCCCAACTGGCTGACTCCAGGGACAAGAGAAGTGGAGAGCCTGCAGACCAGTCACCAGCCAAGTCTACACTGCATCTGGAGTGGAGAGATGGAAAAAGTCAGTATTACATATGCATGACAGATAACATGAAGAGTGGGGATGAAAATATTTATAGGCCAGAGAAGCACTGCATCAATGCCTCCATCAATTTATACATAGAGGAAAAAGTCAATGAAAACCTTACAAGCCACGATGTATTGCTGCTCCTGTATCAGAGCTTCAGTACCATTAATTAGCAGACCAATAAAACAAAAGCTTAAAAGGTTCTCTGCTTAAATCACTCCATTATCTTTTTCGTTCCCCTCCTTCAATATATCCTCAGAGTCTGTCATGTCGCCAGTCTGGTCTGGACACTCTTGTGTGCTCTTGCAGCAAATTCCATTCTGTGTACACACAAGAGCTGACCCACATTCTCCAAGCAACGTACTTCTCCGACCAGGTTGCCAGCAGAGAAGAAAAACAGGACATAGCCAAGTGGGTTCAACAAATCACTGCACCCTTGTCAGATTCCATGACACCATCAGGCCATTATAACACCTCCTCAAGAGCCGGCTGGTTGGATGACAGAAGCATCATGTGCTTTCAGCTCAAAATTCATTAGTATTGATCTGAAACATTATGTACCGCTGTAAAAAAATAATTTGTCATCAAGACTGAAGTTTTGATGTGAGCAGCCATTAGCAAAAATTTCCTGAATGTTTAGCATTAATTTAAGAGCTGCTTCTGTCGTAGTCTATTGTAGGGTTGCAAAACAATTTACAAAAAGGGGTTCCTACTAGGAATACTAACAGTGAGCCATAATAAGCCTCTTGGGTCTACGAGGAGCAGCCTGACTAAATCTCTGCTAGATTAGTAAACAAAAGGGTACAAACAAAGCCAATTAGACTTCCTCGTCGAGACGTGCAACAAAACTGAGCAAACTACAAAACACAGTCCTTCAGACACACGTGCCACAGAAAAACCTTGTGCTCAAAAATAGCTCTAACTCATTGATGTAGAGAGTTGCCAAGTGAAATATCTGGAAATAAACTGATGCAACTGTTGCATTCCATTTTCAGGACCATCATTATTGACTGAGAGGATGTTCATATACACTAGTCTAAAGCTAGCCCTATTGTGTGATTTTCACACAAAAAATAATGAGGAATTACAAAATTGAAATCTAATTATTAGATATGACGCACTGCACTTAGAATGTGCAATGAGACACATAAGATGGAAACATTATCTATGGGGATAGCTCTATATTTAACCAAATCAGCTCTACCTTTCTAAAAGTCTTGTAGTTGCATGTAGTTGTAGTTGCAGTACTGATATTTCAACAATGCAGAAGAACTACTGCAGGCAGTAGCTGCTGTAGTTCATAGCAAAACAAGAAAGCAATGATGTCACCACCTAACAGCAGTCCAAATGACTACATATGTCTGCCTTAATGGAGATTTCTCTCTGATGCCCCCCCAAAAAATCCTACTGAGGGCAGAGCAAGATTAACAATAGAGTCATCACACAGGCTTAAAATTTATTTGCACACAGAATATGCTGTATGTAAATTTAGGACATCTATATATATTGATACTTCCCTCTGTATATTTGGCAGATGTCACCACTATGTGAATCCATTAAAGTTTTAAGACTCCCCTCTTTTCAAATCTCATTTGTGGCTGTGGTGCTGAACAAAACGATTGCAGAATCACATAATCAGGCTAATTGGCTCAGCACAAAATATAGCCGTGTCTTGCTGAATCCATAAATCTAACTCCTAACGGTTCTTCCTCTCATTGATTCTCTTGCTTTTCTTTAGCAACAGACCGGCACAATGAAGAGCCCATTACAGAAATGGTGGTGACTGCTTTGAGATGTCACCCTAAATTTCTTGATGAGTCGACAGCTTTGAGGACATGTTGAAATAATTAATAGAGACCCTCCACTGTTGCCACTGGTATAAGACAGTAGTGTACAGGATGAAAAAGCAGTTTGAGCCACACCCACTCTAAAGATACGCATCTCTAACTACCTGCATATCTATAGGAAAAACTGTGGAAAACAACTTTGAGCAAAATGAAATTCAATTTCTGTATAAAATTTAATTTCTGTTGATGAATTCCAGTCATAAATGTGCATACTAACCAAACAAAGTCAAAGTATAGAGTAAAAATTAGACTGTGACAGTGCAGGAGCTATTGGGTAAGATAATGCAGTTCATATCAGTATTGTTTGCTGTGTGTATAGCATATTGGTTCCAGATAACCATACGATGAATGTGATAAGCCTGTATTTGATATCATAATTAGCCCATATCACCAATTTGCAGAATCTCTTTTCAACTTAACAGTGTTGCTTATTTACAAGTGCAACTGAAATTGGATCTTGCAGTTGCTGACCAGTAGGAATCAGTTACATTGGGTTTCAAATTAAATATCAGATGAGAAGCAGATCCATGTTACCCGTGGAAGATTAATGAAGAGGTTGTATCAAAAGTTGAAGTTGGGTATATCCCAGCACTTAATACAGCACCAGACTCTGTTATACAAAAGAGGCTTTTGAAAACTGTTCCAAAATTGTAATCCAAACAGCAAGGATTTGCTATCGCCTTCATACTTTTTTGTTTGCCACACAGCATCAGCTGAGCTCCCAGATAATTCCCAGCGTTCAACAAGTCAAAATTACGATAAAGGTAATTAATCAATTACGTCACTAAGCTGGGTTGGGATACCCAACATTTAAGTTCTGATCTGATCCCGAAGGTAGAATCGGAATTGCCACATATTATTGCTCAACATACAGGCTTTCTATCGATGCTTATGCACAACGACACACTGATCTAGTATTAAGTTATTGGACCACAGTTTGGAACCCATCACTTCACGGTTAGCTTAGTGTTCACAAATCATCAATATACTTGCATGCGTTTTCTAAGGGTTTTCCTTTGCTTCATATGATCAAATCTGTTTTATATGACAAAGCAATTAGCAGATCATTACACTGGTCCTGCTTGACACTACCAAGTGTGATACTGATGAAATGAAACTATAGATTAACTGAAATTTTGAACAATCCAGAAATTGTTCTAAGAAAGATCTAAATTGCTCTTTTTGGACATTTTTTAGTTGACAGAATTCTAATTACCAAAAATCCACATTACATGTTGAAAGATAACAAGAGATAAATATTATTATCAACACTAATCCAAGAAACACTCATGAGACAAAGCCTACATGAAGAGCTGTGCTTATACTGGCTCTTCTTTGAAAGCAACAAAAACTCAGCATATGCTCTCTCGCCCAGTTTGACAGATGTATCTGCAGGCCACTTTAAATTGCGCTAATTCAGCAGCTGATGCTTAAGTGTCTGGTTAGTTTGTAGTTTTAAATATTTTCAGAGTTGTACCTGTCACCTGTTTTGCATTGACACAAATCTCAATTTTTTTTTCCACTGCCATGGAGGAACTTAAAAGGCAGACATTAATATGTATAATGATGACAAAATATTGGGTTATTGGTAATAACCATCTTATTTGTAGAGTCTGCAAGATCAGACTATATTTGTCCAATATAATATTCAAAATTATCAAATTATTTAATTTGAGAGTGTATGTCAGGGCTCTATGCAGAGAGATTTAACTGGGCATTTTTGTGCAAACAAGGTAACAACTGTGCATGATCAGAGAAGCATATAAAATCGGAATCTACAGTCTTTTCAATCAAAAATCAAACAAATCTGAATTCTGAAACAGAAGGCCCTTGCATGAAATTGTTTAAACATATTGATCATTAGGTTTGATGGCAATGGAATAGCCATGAGGCCTCTGCTTCAACCATCATATGATCTTCTGCCTAGAGCCTCTGGTTTGGATCTCGGAAATACAAACAAACACTTAGTTCAGCCAATCCGTGCAGATGCTGATGTGGGCATAATTACAAAAAAATATTAACCCTGCTGCCACAGTTGCAACACAAGGAGTACCAAAATAATAAGGGAAGACAAAAATGTTGTTAAATCATTGACTGACACTTCAAAGCTCATGAGTGGATTATCTACAAGGTTAGATTACTAGATATTATCATCAATATCAGGGTAAAATTGCTTATTCCATAAGGTCCAAATTATTTCCGTACATGCTCAATGACAAATACATAATTAATGGTTAAAAAATGCTGAATGGTGGGTCTACCAACAAGCTTTTCCCACTAAAAAAAGCTTTTGATTCCCCACATCAACTCCGCAGTTGTTAATAGTTTTGAATGCAAGGTCCATGCTGGTTATACTAAATACAGACAACGTGTGATTTCTGAATGTTATTCTTTAAATAGTTTCTTTAAATCGCTAATGTCTCCGGATGGTATTTCAACCTGCATTGTTTAGTGATATTATGCCCTTGCCAAGAGACGGAAATAGTGTGGCTTTAAGCTGTTTAAATACAGTTAATAAAACCACAGAAGAAGTTACTCCGATAATTATTATTGTAAAATCTGGTTGGCTGGGTGTCTGCATTAGACAACTTTTGTTGTCATTTCCTTTTACTAGACTTGCTCCCTATGTTTAGTGTCCAACTAGCAGTTGCCACAGCTGTAAACAAACCAGTCACCAAATTTAAGGAAGTGCAGAATGAGGATGCAGAGCTGACAATAATGTTGATTTGAAATTCAACTTGTCTCCAGATACTGCAAAATAACAGCTTTTCATCTCAGCTGAGCATGAGCAAGTGATGTTGACATAAAAACACCAGACACGCTATCAACCTCAAAGAGCCTATCAGGAAACAGGCAGAATGCAGACTGTTAATACCTAAATTTGGAGGTAGTCTGAATTTGGACTTGTTGCAGAGATTATCAACCTCATTGCCAAGCTTATGCGTTCTTTACACCAACTTAAGGATGCCTGTTCTGATCTTGGGCTATTTAACTCACACAATAACTTTCCATTGAGAAGATGCTCAAGAGCATTGTCTGTATTCCTGAGGAATTTTAATGCAACACAGTTATGCAAATCAGCATTTACTTAAGCAGTGGTAGGTTGAGTAAGGGCCCTGTATTCCTAGGCCAAATAGTGACAGAGATAATTCAGCACAAAGACATGTTTGTAAAATGACTAGGAGGACGACAGCACACAACGTCAGACTTATGTAAGGTATAAGAGAAGGTAAGATAAAAGAGCCACTCTATTAACACACCAAATATTCAGCAATGTTCGCCAAACAAGTATTTGTTTAAATCCAAGACTAAGCAAAAACATGTCAGCAACCAGTCAGAACAAAAACCTTGCCTCATTGGTATCTTCCCAACCAATTGAAGGTCAATTACGAATTTAGCATATCATACATTGGATAGAGCATTTCTTCCTTGTCTAAAATCTTCTAAAACGTGAATTGTTTTCAAACAAGAACCACAGTGATAAAAAGATGCGACTACCGTGCAGTTATCATTTTCCATTGCAGTCACCTGACAGCACCAAGTTTGAGCATGAGTACTAACACAGCTTTTTTTTTTCTTCATTAAAACATTCAGCTAGAGGGAGATGACATCTCACATATGCCATAAAAGCTAAATATAAAAACTTAAAACCCAGTTGTACATTCTGAGGCCTAAACAATAGAGAATGATGGAACAATTAATAAAAATATGCAGGACTGGCCAGTCTAAGGAATAAATAAAATCAGACAGATGTCAACATTACTCCCCTTGACTTAATCTTTTAATGGGTATAATTTGGAGCAGGTACCATGTAGCACTCCACACTTTGACTCATCTAATGTTGAAATGCCCTAACTGCCAAAACTGGCTAAGTTTTGAAAAGTCTCTAAAGGAAGAAATCAGTGACTTGTCTGAGGCAACTAAGAAGCAGTGGCACTGCAAGTAGAGGCATGAAGCCACTTCTTAAAGTTGCATGGCATAGTAATAAGCACAAGATGGAATCAACCACAAATGTATCAGCAAAAAAAACAAGTTAATATTAGGAGAATAATGTCCACATGTTCCCATGTATACACATCAAAAATGTCAAGAAGATATATATATCTAATTCATGTGTAAACATGTTATTTTAGCATACACATACTCATATACTGAGAATACCTTTCATTCAAATCACAGTATCAATATTGCGACCTTAACAGTGGCTTAACATTTATTCTAGCCCAGCCTTTCACTACATGCCATTCTTTCTCTCTGCTGCATGTTCTCTTTCTACGAGCACTATCAAAACGAGAAAAAAACAAGCAAACAAAAATTCCAACTGTCAACGCCTTGTAGCCTTGTTACATTTTCCTTGGGGACTCACACTATCCAAAAGGGTTGAAGCTGTTGCAAAAAATAGCAACTTAGCACCTATGATCCGAGCTTAGTCGAAAATGAACAACTTTACCTGTAATGAGTACCGGAGGCATTAAAACAACAATATCGTCTTCTTGAGGCAGGAGAGTCTATTCGAAGATAAACATTAAATACACATCCCGCAGGTCAGGTCGATCGGCTGCAGTAGAGTCCATGTAGGCGTGGCTGTGAAACTGAAACACGGGCGAGAACAGTGACTTCTAGCAGCGATGCTCTCAAATCACAGCGCTAAAGCCGAAATCCAGCGAGGGCGAACGCCTTCGTGGGCTTGAGCGCGCAGAATCCAGAGCTCCAGCAAACACGAATTATTTTCAATCTTCAATAACACATCGGTTCGGCTAGGTCCCACCTCGTGTCGATCGAAACGCACGACGACAAAGAAGTAAAACGGACATTGGGCGCAAAAATTGCTATGCGATTCATAGAAGACCGTCGCATCTGACGCGCTCCACCCTGATTTCCTCGCTACGGCCAACCGCCCATATGAAGCGCAGCCAGATGATGGAGGTCCAGCTGAGCAAACAGCTCTCAGCGAACAGCCACCGGTGCAATGCATCGGGACACACTGTAGTTTTTGACCCAGAGTCGGACAGGTCTGAAAATGCGAAAGCCGTCCTGCGTGAGGGTCGGCTGAAACAACCGCGCCACAATAATAACGTTACAAAGCGCAGCAAAGAACGAGTGTCACCGCACGCCCTTCTCGTAAGCTAGCATCGGAAAACAGCGGGGTAAAATGCGTTCACAGGGGCAGGTTTAGAGCTTCTGATATTTCTACAGAAACACACCTATTTAGCTCAGACGCCACTGGTAATTTGTGGTATGCCATAGGTTTTGTGTCGTAGTTTCACAAGGTTGCCAAGCCCAGTGTCCACATAAACACAACTCAAACTATGCCGTCGGTCGTATATAGTTGTTACTAACTTGGGAATACCAAATGTGACAAACCTATCTTATTAGGTTAGTGTTGTCGACCTCCCCTACACGGTGGCATATCCTTATATCCAAGGCTGATGCGTTTATTCGTGTAACCTTTACCCAGGCGGTTGCATATCGGTATTTATGTCAAGAAACTGTCAGCTATTTTGGCTAGAGTTAACGTTAGCTAAGTTAGCTTTCCGGCGATGCAGCCGGAAAGTTAGCTCGTACGTTAGCTCCCCAGTCTGGAGAATAGCTGTGTGCATTCGTGTCCAGTTTGCTAAATCAAAATCAAACCTGCGGTAACGATGACCGACTTGAATATGGGAAAGTGTAAATGTTTTGGAGAAGGACACAACTCCAGTGACAAGATACCTGCTGCTCCAACACAAGCGGCCTAGCCGCCATTTTGAGACATGAAAAGGAGGTTCAAAAATTACAGCCACATCGTCATTTTCCCCACCTAACGCCGGATTCCTTCGACCCTCGCCGGCTTCATAACTGAAAACTCCCCGGACTCACCCTATTGTCTCTGTCCGTGAATATCCTCGGCAGTCTTCAATGTTAACACGACCCGACAGGGCGTGAAATTTCCGCTCCGAATCGGAATCTAGTTAGGTGGAGGTAAACTGCCCCTCTTGTGTCTCCAGCGCCGCTTGCTTGTTTTTTCGTAGGGCTACCGCATTCGCCTTCGGTCGGGAGCGCGCACGGGGCCCGCGTTCACGGGCTGACGGGAGCGCGCACGCCCTTGACAGACATGGGGGGGGGGGGGGGGATACTGAGGTTGTTGAGCACATGGGAGCTGACATTTTTAACCCACAATTCTGGACTTTGGCTGTTTATTTTATAGTTTTAAACTTGAACCAATTCAACGATCGCTATTAGACATTGTCTTTTTTTTTAAATCGAAGTCCCGGATCACTTAAACATAGATGCTGCTTTTCTAATTCCAATTTGAAAATATCATTTATGATCAGTGAGGAAACAAAAAACACATGAGAAATACTCATGGCTCGTTTTTTAAAAAACATGTTTTTTTTAATGCACTATGCAAATTAATTTCCCTAGTTTGAAAAGTACCCAGTTTAAAATCAAAAATGCATCCAGCTTAACACTTGTAAAGTCTATCCTGTCAGTGAATGCACTACTTGCATTACTTTTAAATTTAGGTATGCATACTTTTGTTGCTATTACCACTTCTTATTCTAACAAGGTGACATTCTTAATGGGACTCTTCTTATAATGTAGTAGTTTGTAGTTTTGTAACCTGCACAGTACAACTCTAAGGTGCCATAATAAAAGATCCTGAACGTAACCCTCCCCTCACCCATTACTACATTTTTACAGACAAAAGAACAAAAAGATAAAACTCGTAATATTTTCCTAGTTTTATTTTCATATAAAATCAGACTCAGACCAAAAATATTTGGATTATTTTATAAAGGGTAACACACAAATACCACACATCATCAGGGGAAGCAGACTCAAACACCAGAGGCCTTTCTGCAGATTTCCTCCACTGGAAATACAAACACAACCTTCAGACAACCATCACTTTGGACATCTCACAGAGACAATAACTGCAATGTGACCCACATCACAGACCATCTCTTATACCAAGGTACCAGTGTTTAGTTACTTTAACGGCTATTCTGTACGTGTACCAGTACTTTAATTATTTGTATTCACTCTTTAATATGTAATTTCACTCAACATTCACATTGTTATTTTTCATTTTTATAAATATACTGCAAAGGGTATACTTGCAAATGCAATCTGCCAAAGAATACACGTTCATCATGTTTTGTCACTAAAGTTTGCTTTTTTTTTTAAACACCTTTGTAGTAAATACATGTAATACTATTAACATGCAATTGAACACCTAAGCTACTTAAAACAAGAAATGTTACAGTGAACTCCAGGTGCATCTTGATTAGTGCATCCCTTTTCATAGAAACACCGCTGCAATGACTGTAGACTATAGTTTCGTCAGTTGCATGAGAAACAAGGAAAATCCCGAAATATCAAGTCACTGTTGCTAGAGTTTTGAAAAGTGCAAGCAATTTTCTTCAGGCAGAAACTGCTTTTCCGAGAACAGTTATTTATTAAACCTCCTAAATTTGCCAGTCAAACGAGGCAGGGGTTCCAATGGTTGCATCATTCTTTGTCATTTCTGACAAGGTCTGCCCTTCACAGTGAGGAAAAGGTTAGTGTGCCACCTTATGGACATTGTTGGTAGACTAGGAGAATGGCATAACCTGCTTCTTGTCAAAAGACCACAGAGGTCAAAAGATGTGTCAAAAAAAAGGGGGGAAAAAGGTAAAGAAAAAAAGAACAATCTCACATGATCAAGAGGATTAATTCCCCTCCTGACTGTTTACCTGCCATTGCCACTTGCTCCATTCAGTCATTATTAGGCACAATACACACTATCTTGTGCTGTCTTAAGATTTTATATCGCTGCAGTACCAAAAAAGCCCTCCCGACTGCTCGCCTTTTGTTCACATCAGCAACAAACCCACCCTGCATGCAGAGTAAAAAACAGCACTTCTGAAGATCACGTCCAGCACCATCTCTCTATTGCTTTAATCACATACAACAATGAAGTAACAAATTGCCATGAGAGGGAGACATCATTTGAATACAAGCAAACATAAACCTTTATCAGTCTGCTTTTTTTTTTTTTTTTTTTTTGGTACGTCTCTTTGAGGCAGCCCTTCTTTTATTCACTTTGTTTTGCGGTGCTGTGAATATGCTCACACATTCAAACAGCATGAGAAAGTGCGCTATACTCTCTTCGGCAGACAAACACACACACACATAGACACACACTCACACTCCTGGCTGTTTTGTCTCAATTGCATGCGAGAAGGTAAATGAGCAGGTAATGGAAAGGAGAGAGGGGAAAAAAAGGGGGGGCACCCGGAAAGAATAAGTCACTCCCCGCAGCCGAGGTCGAGCACCTGTTCATCGGCAGGGTCTCGCCGTTCGTACATGGACAGGTTTTGAACACCGGAGCGTCATCAGCCATTAGACATTTTTACTTAGTGTAGAAAAATAAATCATTCGTAAAGCCAGGGTTCACGTTCAGCCTCTGTTCGAACTTCGCAGTAGCTCTGGCTTGCAGAGTTCCTGTTGGGACCACACAAAGACACACACACACACACACGCACACAAACATACATACACATATTCTTTCAATGTGTAAAAATAGAAGATTGAACAGAGCTAGTATATAGATAGGTAAATCTACTGCCTCATGGTGGATGTATCTGAATCTTTGTTTCCCCATTAACATCAATCAGGTACCAGTCTAAATCTGATAATCTGAGAATTATACATCTTTTTTCCACTTCTATACATTTTCTATAAAACAAACATGGCTTAAATTAATTGATGATCAACAGGCCTTAAATACCCCAGTCATCTCTTCTCTTTTGCACATACAAAATCAATTTACTAAAAAAAAAAAAAAAAAAAAAAAAAAATCCAGCAAAAATAAACTCAACAACTGGTTGAAAGCTCACTAGCGTCTCTCACGGGTCAGCTCGGAGATGCAGGAAGCGAGAAGAGACACAGCGGGCGCCCACCTGGGATGTTAAGTACAAATGATAGAATTATATCGATTAACCTCGAGGGACTGTTGAGACCGAGGGGACTGATTGCTGTGCGGCGGCAGCGCAAAGTAGCCACTAGAGGGGTGAAGGGGGGGGTTACATTCTGGAGCCCCAATGGAAAACATCTCAAATTTAGTGACTGTCATCTGATTTTAGTGCACAGTAGAAAGTAGCCCTGAGTTCTTGGACAGGGTGGGTGCTCTGAAGGTCTAGAGCACCGTCGGGGGAGGGTGGAGGGTTACAGGCTACAGGCCCTTGGGTCTTAAAGGCCCTTTAGGAGAAGGGGGGGGGTTATAGTCCAGGGCTAACAGTGCTGAAGGAAGTATAAGCTGAGTAAAAGCAGTACTTGGGGGCTATGATACAATGGATAAGGCTCTGGTATAGAATGTCATGGTCATCCTTGGTCTCGCTTCCCCGGCTGCATCCAGATTCCTACACAACTTGTTCGTCTTTATCACCAAGTTTGCTGCCGGGGAGTTTTTCCTTTTTCCTTTTTTTTTTTCTTTTTTTTTTTGATTGCATGTTAGATTAACTATGTTTCTCTCCTCTCTCGCGCTCTCTCTCTCTCTTCCTACCTTGTAGGATATTCCGTCTGTGTATTCCACCTACGGCTCACAGTTTGTTCACTTGACGATCCCAACCCATCCCTCCCCGCTTTATTTCAATGGCCATTTCCTCTGCTTAGTTCCTCGGGTCCACAGGGTTAGTGACAAGGCCTTTTCTTCACGGCCTCCCCTCTCCCCAAAGCAGAAAAGTAACTATGTTTAGCGGCTTTTCACAACATTAATCAATGGGAATTTTGTCCTCCAGTTCCAGCGGGCCATCGTCGGCATGCTCCTCGCTCCTCCCCAGCTCCTGCAGCTGCTGCCGCCTCTGCACTTCCGCCTTCAGGTTCTCCAGGTCCTTTTGGCTAGAAGACATAATGTTCCACCTTCTTGTGAATTCTAAAACATGTCATGTTAACAAAGACTCACAGTGTGGGCCTTTTTATACAAAAAAAAAAAAAAAAAACTGCAGTAGGAATCCAGAGGATAATATTACTACATTGAAATATCTTAAATATTGACAATCCTGTGGTTTTATATTCAACATGACACCTATTATTTGTAAGGAAAGTACCAACGCTACGCAACGTGTAAAAGCAGGAGTATCGTGATACACCCAAGCAATTATTCACTTGCAGATCTATCACCGTGTCTATTGATACAAAAAAACTATAAACAATACATTTTCAATGTAATGTCTGTGTTTTTTCATTGCTCATATACTTCAGGGAGAAGTTATAAGAAAAGATTCGAAAAAGGTGATCAATTCTAGGCATAATCCAGGAAGTCTGCTGACTAAATTATCAATCATGAAATTGGCTGGAAATTTCCTGAAAAATTATTTTGTCAATTTTTTTTTTACTTAACAATCATGGTTATAGCAAGAGAGAGAGGAGGAAAAACAAACAAACAAATCAAAAAGTTGATATACAATATTGCATATCGGTGATTTTGGACTGTCTATTTTTTATGTTTTAATTAAGCTATACAAAAAAAGATAAGACATAAACGGTTTAACAGTATTTGGTTAATAGAGGTCTTTAAGATCTAGTCGAAAATGTGTTTAAAAAAAGACACAGGAGGGGATATGACTTTGGAGAGACCTTCAATGAAAGCAAAAAATAACTTGTGGTAACCTGCACCGGTCATATAAGTAAATAAGATTCCTGTCTCGATGTGATATGTAATATTTTGGTATTGAAAACCTGCAAGAATGCATCTTGTGGGCTGGATTTATCAGTTTACCTTAGAGGTATGAAGATAATGCCATTGATGATGTTGAGCTGCTCCAGCACGCTGGCCATGCTGGGAGCCGTGAACTGAGCGTCAGGAGGGAAAACAAATCATTAGTGTTGAAGTATTGGGAGGCAAAAAATAAAATTAAATACAGTGGCAGTCAATGCACCACCAAGTTGACTCACCTTGAGGGGCGTGATGCTGGCATTGGAGCCGTTTTTGTAAATCTCATTCATGGTTCTCTGCAGAGCCACCGCCTGCTGGGTGAGGTACTTCAGGTACTCCGAGCTCTCCTTCGTCTTCTCATGCGCCTCCCCCATCTGAGAGGGGCAGACGTACGTCAAGATCGATTGAAGCAAAAAAAAAAAAAAAAAAAAAAAACTGTGTCAAGTCCCGGCGGCGCAGGATCCCCGATGACCTACCTGGTTCTTGTAAATAGTGTAACCTTCCTTCTCGTGCTGCAGCGCCGAGCGGAACTCGGCCTTGCTTTCATAGACCCTCGCAACCAGATGGTGGCTGGAAAATAGCAGACACCGGATGTCGGCAAAGCATTGACAATCCAAAAAAATAAATGATGACTTTCCAACCTACCTGAGGGCCACCTTCAGAGACCGCTGTCCGTGGTACTTCGTGTTTATGGTCAAGGCGTTCTCCAGGAATCGCAGGGACAGGTCGTACTCCATGACTCCGTGCAGGACCAGCCCGATGTTACTCTGAAATGACAGGGCGGTCGGTCTCCCGCTAAGGAGCAAATGTGGGCAGTATCGGCGGGCTGGACGAGAACGCGGTTTTACTCACGTCTAGCAGGGCCATCTCTGGGTGGTCTTCCCCGCAAACCAACAGCATGAGGTAGCGGGCTCTGTAGAGCAGCTTGAGGGCGGTGGACAGCTGGCCGTTGGCGAAGCAGTAGAGAGCCAAATGCATCTGGGAACCGAGTGCATATTTAGAGGGTGACCCAAACCTTTTTTCATACAAAACCTATAGAAAACGCAACCGCTATCTTACATATTCTTGAATGGTGTTTGGGTGCTCGATTCCGAGGACTCTTTCGCTCATCAGGACAGCCTTTTGCTGGTTGCTGAGAGCCTGTGGGAGAAAAAAAAAAGGTGCCGTTGTGAGCAAAGAATGAGAACATTCCCATGGAGGTTGTGATTTTCAATGTTCTGACTGGTCTACCTCGGGGTGGTCGCCCATGATGTAATTAAGGCGAGCCAAGAGGCGCAGGCAGGCACAGATCTCCACGTGCATGGCACCGTAGACGTTGTTGAAGAGGTTAAGAGCTTCGTTGATCAGCTCGCATCCCTCCTTCAGGAAACCTTGGATGTAAAAGGGGAAAAAAAAGACCATCAGTACAGAGGAACCTTGACTGACAAGTGCATCAACTTACGAATGCTTCGAGATAAAAGCTAAGTTGACTTTTTATATCTGAGTTCCCTTGCTAAATTAATTTTAGCAATTTAGTGATTAAGTGTAGCATACTGTGAAAGTTAAAATGTAGAAATACATTGTAGGATCAACTGTCTAGCATTAGTTTGGGTCCAGTTAAATCAAGCAATAGAGCACGAAAGAGGGCAAACACAGCGTCTTTGTATGATCGTCATGGTAAATACACTTACTAAACCAGTTAATATCTTTGCATTCTCTTTTGTAATGTATCATTTTTGATCAATTATTTGTTATTCGTATAGAATGTTTTTTTTCTGATTTAAAAACACATAACAAAACCTGGGGGGAACAGATGAATAGCATTTGAATACATTTTAATGAGGTAATTTGATGTAACTAATAATTAATTCAACTCAAATGGTATTACTGTAAAGTGTTACTGACAATTCATTAATAAATAACCGTTATATATCAAATACAACCAACTGATTAATTAATCGAATTCATAATAGAAAATTGATTAATTGAATTAAATTAACTTAAAATTAACAAATAATCAAATTAAATAACGTATTTAACTAATAACTTTAACTATTACCATTTTTGAGTAAACATACAGATGTCAAAGCTGCTGTGAGGCTACACGTGTAGCCCTTCTTTTGAATAAAACCAGTGCGAATCTCACCTTGCTGCACCTTCGCCTGGCCGCTCTGGAAGAAGTGGAAGGCGTCAGAGGCTTTGGGATTCACGTGTTTGACGACAGGGAAGATGTTGAGGATGTCCTCCTCAGTGAAGGCAGGCTTGTGACGGCTGTCGAAGTTGTACTCCTTTATCAAGATCTAAACCGCAGGGTGAATTGGAGGTTTGTGAACCAGCGGACAAGCGACGACCTCGGCGGATGGCGCTCAGTTGTGACAAGGGGGTTACCTGGATGCCTGTTTTTATGGAAATTTCCCGCAGCAGGGTGATTTTCTGAAGGCTGTATTTCTCCACCACCTGGTCCACGCTGTCACTGTTGAAAAGATGTCAAGATGTCAGCAGTTCTCCTATTAAAAATGCTTCTGCGTAAAAAAAAAAAAAAAAAAAAGCCTGCATAAAAAGGGCTATTTCTGGCTTGCGATGCGGTCCCGAAGCTGGCTACCCTGCTAGCTGCTAAAGGCTAACACTTGCTCCGTATCGCCTGACGGGCTCAGTACCTCTGCAGGGTGAAGTGATAGTAGCTCTGGGCCTCGGAGGCAATGTTCTTCCACAGCTCGCTGGGTGTCAGGCTGGCCCACGCCGTGTTGTCGCCACCGCCGGGAACCCTGTTCCGGCGCTTGCGGCTCTTGCGCCGCGATACCAACTCATCGGGCGGCAGGTGGGCGACAGCGTCGGGGAAGGAGCTCAGGAAGCAGTTCAGGAAATGGCTCACGGCGGCGGAGAGCGCAGAAAGCTCCACGCCCTGAGGGATGAGGGGGACAAAAATTTGGGAAATCAAAAAGCATGTTGCAAAGTAATTTGCGAAAAAAAAATGAAAGATGAATTTTTCCAAACCTGCAGGTATGTCTTGAAGATATGTTTTGCACATCTGGTTATCAGCTCAATGATTCCTATTCTCTGAGGAGAGAAACAGAAGGCAGGATCAATTTCAGATAGTCTTCTGCTCAAACATATAATAAATCTGCTTCACATCATGGTCAAAGTCTTGTAGGATACATTTTGAAAAATATCAGCATTTTTCATTCGGCCATAATGGTTTCTAATAGTGATCGGCTTGGATTTTTAAATATAAACTATAACCTGCTGTCATATGAACAATTTTGTAATGTGTTTTAAGGACAACATAGTTTGAGTCAATTCAGGATGATCTCACACACAGAATTACATGCACTTTTTTTTCCCATAATATTTTTGTTTCATCAGGCAGACACACAGACGTCAGAATCATAGTAGCGTCCCCTTGTGACATCACATGCTTCTCCTTTTGCAAGTGTGTGCAGCAGGGGGAGGAATTTCTGGGATCCCGACTGTGATACACAGCTTTTCCGTGAAGCACCTCCTCCCAGTGACAGCACACATCCCTAACCATTGTGTAAGACACAAACACACACACTAGAGTGTCTAACTTCATAATAAGATTAACTGAGTGACAAAAAATGTGCTAACACGATGTCTCGGAATTTCGCCTCCATTGCGTGAATTACAAAATGAATAAAACCTTTAGAAACCGTCCCGTCCTTCATTCTTCGAAGCTTGGTGTCGGCGTCACGGGAAATATGGTTATGAATTCAAATTTAAATGGTCAAAAAGCAGGTCCCACCCCCCACCACTCACATAGAAATGCTCCATCTGGGCTTTGGCGGGTGTTTTATCCACAAACTCCAGGATGGTGCCCAGATAGCGAACGTTGATCCCTCTCTGGTGCAGGGCCTCGGTCAGCGTGGCTCCATCCATGGGGGGAGCGCTGTGGTCCAAGCAGTCTTTCACCTGTGTGCGCGCACACACACACACACACACACAAACAACTTGTAAGAACACTTGGTAGCCCAACATGCACTTCCCGCCTGCTCTGGACAAGCTGGGCTACTGACCAGTGACGGTATCTGACAGGAAACCAGGAAGGCGGCGCCATCTTTGAGAAGCTGCTTCTGTTTCTGGATATCGTCGGCACTGTCTTCTGGAAAACGTACACCTGGGAAATACAGAAAACACACAGACACACAAGTGGGTGGTTATTTCGATGATTTAAATAAACACACTCTGCAGTAAATGATAAATCAACACGCTTTCCCACCAGTGTCCGCTAAGCATCAGAGTGGAACTCACCAGGGGAGAAGATGTCGGGGTTGAAGCGGATGTCGAAGGAAAGGTTGCTGATGGAGCCGACGGCCTTGCAGGCGTTGAGGACAACCTCGCGGCTTTTGGGATCTGTTTTTAAATGCGGTCAAATAAATGAAAAAAAAAAAAGCATTGAGATCATAAAGGGACCAAAGATACACACTTATGACGTCTATATGGTTTTGCACTGGTCTAGAACCCAGGTTCACCGCAGCTTACTGATAGAGCAAAAGCATTGCAATGATATCAATATTAAAATGAACTTTTTAAAATTCCTGAAATCAAGAACAAAAATTTGTCTCAAAATTTTAAAGAAAACCAATGGGTAATGAACAACAGAGGAAAGTTAAAAATCTAGAAGTCTAGCAATAAATTAACTTTTTTTTTTTGAGCTGGTATATATTATTGTTGGATAATATTCATTCTAAGTTGTTCAAAAGGCTTTGAATTTAAGCAGTAGAATAAAATTGCGTTTACAAATAGCTGAATATAGGGGTTAGTTCGGATGTTTAGCTTCACTAAACTTTGAAAAGGGGAGAAACGCTTATCAAATCAATGTGGTCTGTTTGCTTTCACTGCTCTAACTAATAATGTCAAAATGTTGGTTGTTGTCATGGCTGCACAGGGCATCCTGTTTGTCAATATTGAGAACAAATCAATTAATAGGGGAAAAAAATTGATTATAAAAAGTTAGCCAACAATTTTAGATTGGTAAAAATTCAAGCAGATTAAGATATATATCAAACTTGTAACCCACCACCAGTGCAAATTAGAAATTTAGAAATGAGTACAAACACTAAAAAAAAAAAAAAAAGTCAGTATGTAACAAGCAGATTAATTTGATTTATGATCAATCGGAAATCCCATAAATTAATCAGTCCCATTCTGTCTCCTCACATCCAATCACATTTGGATTAATAAACCACCCAAGCCCATTAACTGGGGTCAATTTTTGCCACAGTGAGTTAGAGTTGATCGGGGAAGTTCCTGCACATCCCCCCCAAAAGAGGCCCCAGGACCGAGCGGGGACAGCCGGGCTTCCTGATAAGCTACTTTTGCGCCCAAACACAGCTTGACCCCCCTTTGAATGAAGGCGGCTGTTCTCATCTGCCCGGGTAGCTGTCACAGCTCGGTCCCGGCTTCACGTCGTGGGTGGGGGTGAGATCTCGGGACGTACCGATACCAGATCCATCTTCAGCAACTAAGGTCTCCGCTAGCTCTTTGGCCTGAGCTAATCCTGGTATACTTTCCTCAGGCTTCTTACCCTCCAGTGGGCTCTTGCACTCCCCGTTCTGGGTAGCGGCAGGGTCATGAGGCCCATTCAAAGGGGGCTGCGAGGAGTTTTGTTCATCGTCAGCAGCCGCCGGTGGCGCTGAGACCTCCTCGGAGGGTGAGCTAGGAGAGTCTGAGGCGGTCTGGGATGCGTCGGCCTCGGGGGTTGCGTTTGAGTTCTCTGTGATCGCGGGTACGTCGCTTTTGTTGCTGTCCTTGTTCGCCTTCTGTTGCATTAGCTGGAGCGCTGCCATCTTCATGAAGAGGTGATATCTGAGTCGGGACACGAGTGGACAGTTAGGAAAAAAACAACAAAAACAAAACAAAAACGACGACAGCGGCAACCATCCACCTGTGCTCAACGAAGGCCTCGATCAATTCCTGTCGCAGGCAGGCCAGACGGTGGCGGTGCTGGCGTGGGAAGCCCTGGCGCTGGCTCTCCGGAGGAAGGTCCTCCCCCTCCACGGGAAGGAAGTTCAGGTCGGGGGGGAACGTGCGGAGAAGGTCCAGAATATAATGACGGCCGTCGTTCCCGATGATGCCCTTGCACTCAACGGAAGAGCATAGCTCCACCGACTCGTTCTTCTCGTTCAGCACGTTGTGTCGCTGGACCTGAAATTTAACCCAAAACAATTATTTCCCAAAACAGAACAAAGAAAAACACTAGAATAGAAATAAACACTTGAACCCTGACCATTATCGAATGGTTTAAGTCACTCAAGATACGACAACAGAATTTCCAACTTTCTCCTTCAAGAGACATAAGTTATTCCACATGGTTTCTTTTCCTTCTTTGAATAAATATAATCTTAATTTAAATGCAGATTGAGATTCTTATCAGGATTAAGACTTTAAAATGTGTTTAAATAATAGGGTGCATGGTGTGGCTTAGAGTTGTTTTGTTTTTTTTAATTTAAATGCAGGCACTTTCAATAGGCATTTATTCTCAAAATCTCACATTTTTAAATATCTTTCATGTGATGGCAACTTTGTTCTAACTGTAATAATATCAGTTTGGTTTCCTAATATTCGTACTTTGTTTTTGTAACTTGAAATACTATTTAGCATCCAATAGGGGTGCAGAAATGTGTCAATTCAAAAATTGCAAGAAGATGCTTAATTGGAAAATTTGGAATCAATTCAGTAATCATTTCACATAATCGATTTTTAAATTAAAAATAAGTTTGATGGTTGCGTTTCCCTTTTCTAACTGGACAAGTTTTAAAGTTCAAATTGCATTATGGTTGAAAGATACACACGCATGAGCCAAATGCAAGCGCAGTAAAAATAAATAAATAGAAACAAGATGAAGCACAATCAAAAGAAATCCACACAATCTGAAGGCGGATATCAGGAAAACATTTTGGTTTTCCATAACATTACTGGGAGGCGTCAAATGGACACGACCTACGCTATTCGTAAAACTTGCAATGCGAAACTAAAATACTTCGGTAACACCACTAATAAGAGGAACCACATTAGCAACGAAAAGCTCGTGGCTGAAGATCAACAAGTTAGTGCCATCAAACTCCATATAACTCAAGTGTATTGGAGCTTTCATAGCGAAGGATTTCAGGCCTTATAGCGTCGGGTTTTTGCATCTTGTTAAGACCCTGCACTGAGATGCATTGTCTAATTGAATCCAATGAAGTTGTCGACTGGTGGATCAGAATCGAATCGCGAGGGCAGTGAAGATGCAAACCGCTGGTATCTAATGTGATCCAGAATAATGCAGATAAAAACACATCAGGCCCACCAAGAAAAAAAAAAAAAAAAATTCTCACTGAGTTCTGTTACTGACTTTGAGGGGCCTGCTGGTTTTCTCCAGGAGCTCCAGGTATTTGCTGTGAGACACGACCGTCTTCCCGAAGTCAATGGAGCCGTAGATGACGTTCTGCTCCTGCTCGCGCTCCAGGATCCCCGGGATGATGGACTGGGCGGTCACGCGGTAACCCCTGTAGTCCACCACCACCGTCCCCAGGGTGTACAAGCCCTCCACGTCCACCGCCCCGTACGCTCGCACGCCGTTCAAGTCGTTGGTGGGGGCAGTGTGGGCGGCGGCGTCTCCGCCCAGCTCCCGGTAGTGGTCCCGCACGTCGAAGCCCAGGCTGAAGAAGATGTTGTTCCAGATGAACATCTGCATGCGCGTCTCCTCGCTGGGGTTGATGGCCATCACGTTGCCGTCTATGACGGCCATGGCGCCGCGAGTGGCGGCGGCTGCGAAGTCACTGTGGACCTGTGCGGGACCGCAGAAAGAGAAAGTCAGGCACTGAACGGATTCAAAACTAATTGGGATTCACTTCTAGTTTCACTTTGAAAAAAAAAAAAAAAAATGCAAGGTGAGGGGCGTTGGCAGCACCTTGAATATGGCTCGCTCTCTCAGCAGGCGTTCAGGAAGGTTCTTCCGTGGAAGCTCCCTGGTGGTCTGCAGCTCCTCGTTCCAATCTCTGGTCTGGGGGCGTGTAAACAGCACGCGCGGCATTATCGTAACTGGAATTTCTTGATAGAGTCCCCCTGAGGGTCTGGTTGATGCGTCGCCAGGCTCACCTGTCCAGGTATGTGCTCCTCGTAGCCCAGGCGGGATGTGTAGGCGTCCTCGGCTCGGACGCAGTCCATGGCGTGGTCGACCTGCGGGGACGTCCAGCTGTAGACTTGGAACGGCGTTGCTATCCGCTCGAATGGGTGCCTCTGGACTCTGTGGCAGGAGGGGAAAAAAAAAAAAAAAAAATGTTTAGAATCTAAACGGTTATTTTCAGAACATTATTTTATCATGAAAAATTACTTTTCAGTTTGAAATAATGACACCTAAGGATGTTCAGCTCCTAGTGAGCACAAGTAATTTAATCTAAAATGATGTGGAGGTTCTCAGGCCTTAGTGAATTCTTGTCAAAATCTTATATAAATATCTGAAGTAATTTCTAGAAATTCAAGTCCAGCAGTTGCCAGGACAAGAAGGGTTTGACAAGAATTAATATAAAATCTTAGTGAAGGAACACCTCAAAAAAAGCCAGTTGAGAGAAGTTCACTAACTCAAATTCGCAGGATTAGCGGTGACTCCGCAGCTCAGAATAGAAATGCAAACAAATCGCCCGGTGCAGTCGAAGCTAATCTTTCCTTCGCAGTTAAAAGTGACAGGTGTTTTCCCACCTTTTCTTCTGCAGGGCGGTGAAGTTCTTCTTGAAGGCGGGGCTGATTTGGCTCAGCAGCTCCACCAGCGAATGGCTCAGGAAGCTGGGATTGGCTGGTTTAGGGTTGAAAGTGTAGGTAGTGGATCTGGAGAGGGCGGGGAAAACACACACGTTCATTTTTGCAGCATGAATATGATGGGGGGGGGGGGGGGGGGGGGCGCTAGCCTCAATTGGAAAAAGAAATAAAGTAACACCATGACATCCTTCTCCTATTCTACTCGCTACTCTAATCCAATTTAATCTAATTAATTTGACTGCTAAATCCTCACTGGCATCCAAGGCTAATCCCAAATTAGGATCCTGACACCGACAACAAACTGTTTTCATCGGCACCTTCTGAATTTCAGCAAATGAGCCATGAAATTAAGAGTCTTCTGTATAAATAACAAAAACACATCTTGTGAACGTACAAGGCTTAGTAAGCACACAGGAAGAACTGTCCCATTCCGAATTATTGTAACTAAAATCAATGATACTGATCTGTATGCATGTACATGAATACAACAAGAGCATATTTCTAACTGCTAGAACAGGGGGCGGCAACCGGCATGCCAATTAAAAAAAGATAACACTGCATATATAGTTTTATAATTTTTCCCCCTTATGCTGTGTATAAAAAAAAGTGTTGCTGCAATGAAATCAATTAAACGGGAAAAAGCTAATTCTATTTATGCATGCCACGTAAACATTTTGAATTCTGAAAAAAAAAAGGTTGCGGGGTTGAAGGTTTACGTTTAAATAAAAAATCCTTCTTTTATTTCTGAAATAAAAGATCGAACTTGAATTATCTAAAATTGCCATTTGCGTCTGCGTGCTGTCATCGCTTTACCGTGAGTACTGGTGTTAGTTGACAACACGAAAAAAAAACAACGACAATTTCACCAAATGCTGTAAAATAATATTTGCAAATTAAATAGCCAATTACAAATATTTATTTTACGTGGACTGTATGTCAGGACTGTTGAGAGCTCAATAAATGGCTGGTTGCCGACCAGCCACATGTGGCTGGTTGAACTGCCCAATGTGCACATCATCGCCTATTGACTGACTGGTTGAGGTAGAATCCGCGTGTAGATGCGGTGATGCTGACGTGTCGCTCCTCCACGGTCACCATGTACAGGTACATGAGGTCGCCGTGCATCTTCCTGTTGCCGGGCGGGGGGTTCCAGCCACTCATGGTCAGTACTTTCAGGCACTGCATGGGCTGTTCAGGGGTAAAGATGAAGCGTCTGACATTTTATTTTCTGAAACGACGACTCGACATTTGGCGAGTTCTCTCGCGATATTGACATTCGCTGAGACGGGTCCCAAGGTGACGCTGCTCCTCACCTTCCAGTCCTTGTTCTGCGGCTGGAGCGGTATCAGGGGACGCTCCTTGCTGCCGGGGAGGATGTGCTCCGGGGGCGTGCAGTCGATCTGCTCCAACTCGCTGCCCTTTTTCTTCCGCTTCCCGCTATCTGAAAGACCACGGGACAGAAAAACTGAGGAGTCCGCTGACGTGACGCTCTCCGTCAGCGATTCCTGACGCCGTTACCTCCGAGATCCCCGTCTGTGAAGATGCTGAGGAAGGAGAGGGAGTTGCAGTCCACGCCATTGTAGGCGTCGGACGGGTCCAGGCTTTTCAGCAGGTCTCTGATGTGACGCACGTGGATCCGGGCCTCGCGCACCGTGTACGGCTCTGGGGGGAGAGGACACATGGACACCACAGACAGCGGTGAACCATTAGAGAAGTTACTGATAGTTTAGCCCTGAAATACAATAACACCTTGACTTACAAGTTGAATTAGTTCCCTGGCCGTGCCTAATTTGCTCGTATATTATATTAAAGTTCCCCATTGAAATTAATTGAGACACTATCAAATCCCTTCCAGCATGCTGTTGCGTGTTTTTAAAATATAAAAAACAAACTTAATTGATAGCAAATAATGTATGGAAAAATATCTACATAGAAATACATATAAAATATCTAATTTTGAAAAAATTATCATTCATAATGAAAGAGAACCATGAAGATCGGATGATCTTGATTTTCATTTCCAACTCTTATCGTTAAACGTGTCTTAAACATAACTTGCACACAATGTTACACTTTATTGCTAAAATAAACCAAATTTAGGTGTTTTTTTTCCCCTAAATTTAGACCGAATTTAGGGGAGAAAAAAAAAGACGTCTCGTATCTCGAGTATATCTGATCTAATGACACTTTCACTCGCAGGAGCAAAATGTTCTTAGCCATTCAGCGCTGGCAAACAAAGCTGACGTCCCCCACCGATACTGACCTTCCACCACTTTGAGCAGCGAGCCTTCCTGCAGGCCCTCGATGGACTTGAGCTCGGCGAAGTTGTCGAGCACGTTTCCATCCAGCTGCAGTGAGAAGCAGGTGCGGTGACAGGTGTCTTCACGATCGATCAGCACTTGATGGATTTCTTGCACCATTTCCTGAGGAGAAACCTACGGCAATACGAGAGAGAGAGCTGTCAGTCATGCGTGTTGAGGGTTATCGTTGTTTTTATTTTGAGGGCCACCCCGATCCCCCTTTTTACCTGCAGGTCAAACGGCTCCGTTCCAGGGGCCTGAATCTTTACAGTGAAGCCAGTATCCTGGATCACGATCACTTCCTGCTCGTTGGACTCATCGCCTCCGTCCACGTCGCCGTCGTGTTTAGACTCGGACTCGTCCGTGTGCTCGTGCGCCCCGTTACCATTCACCATGGCTGTATCTGCGCTGTGCCCTGCACGGGAACACCGGCATCAGCAAAGCAAAACAGCAACATGTTTTTCATTAGTCTTCCAGGGATTTTATTTCGGGGGGAGGTGCGGGGATAAAATAAAAATAATCAAAATATATATATATATTTATTTTAAAAACAACACTTCCGCCTGCAGCTCGCTCCTGCACTTGACTTAGTCAAGCTGTTTTGTTTTGTTTTTTTCCAGCAAGTGAGTCAGCATTCTAACACTCACTAAAGTGGCCCCCTTCAACCAAAATGATACTGGAGATGAGCCACCAGAAGGGTCTCAGAGTACCGAAAAACAGGAGCAGCATTTAAAAGAAAACACAGGTTCATCGCAACAGGCCATGATCAAGCCATGGCAACCGCAAAACTAATTGGCCACATAGAGACCAAGCGCCCTGCATTACAAGACGAGCACCTGGGAATTTTTTTACAGGAAAAGAAAACAAACAAACAAACAAACAAAAAAAAAACGCAAACACACAGAACACGTGCAATTACTGAGAGGCCAAAACACAATTGTGTCTTAGATGCACTTCAACACCGTCTACCATCACCCCCAGATGGGACTCTCCATTTGCAGGGGTACAAGCTCAGGGCTCCCACTGATGTTGTGTAGATATTGTTGTGACATGTGACCATTATTCAATAGTTATTAAACATGCAACATATAAAGTATAGTGGTTACATTTCCATTTTTCTTTCTTTATTTTTAATTACACCCCCCCGATGAAGAGGTCCGTGACATTAAAAAAAGACAGAGGTCCGCTTGATTACAGCCTTAAATCAATTGAAGTTTTTCCAGTCTTTTACATAGCAATTTCAAAAGAAAATATTCATAATTACATGCAATTGGAAACTAAGCCGATGAAGAGGCTGCGTGAGCTTCCAGGTGCAGCTCTGAAAAGAAAACAGACCGGACTGGTTCAACATGGAAACAAGACACGCGGTCAGGAATCCCCCGTCATGAACAAAGTACAAGGGCCCAGAAGGCCTGATGACCTTCCCAATAACCGTGTGAAAAATATATGACCGGGTGGGCCGAGACGACAAGCTGAGGCATTGGGAGCCTGCCGTTGCTCCTTGACTCCTCTTGATTTGCAGAAGTCTGGTGGAATCCCTGCAATAACAACAGCGGTGAATATCAGCTAACAACAAAAAACACTTCACATGCAGTCCAACTACTCCAAAGAAGTGTTTGCTGCCGATCCATACGTCCTTGCTTGTTGTCAAGGGTAAACCGGTGCAAGGAGGGGGGCGGGCCCACAGAACTGGACCACAGCTCTGCGTGGAAGCCTCTGAAACAGTTGGGGTGAGGGGGGCATTATGAGCCACGCTCTGAATACCAAACACAAGGGCTCCACCATCCAGTTTATGACTGCACGCTCGGGGGGGGAAAGAACAAGGGAACGGCGTCCCAAGTATCATGTGGCAGCTCAAGTATCAAATACTGAGCAATTCGATCGGCGTGGAGTTGGAGTCGGAATATAAGAGCCGTTAAAAACTTCAAGTTCGGTCCATTGAACATGAAAGAATTCATTTCAGAGATGGCTACCAGCAGCTGGATCAACAAATGAGTGCAATTCTATCGCAGCAAGAACAACAGTGGTGGTATTTAAATAATGCTATCTCATTGAGTAAAACACGCAATGGTCTTGTGTCAGCTCTTGTGTTAGCGATATTCTGCAAAGCTAGCCACGGAGGCCACATATGTAGGAGCAAGAGTACAAAGTGCCCAAAGTGGCGGGATTGATGTGGCAATCCGGCAGGTCCCTGGCGTTGCAAAAGTGACCTACTTCAGGCCCCGGCAGTAGAAGAAAGTTCAGCAGGAAGCAGCGGGGCAGAGTTAAAGAGTAAGCACGGTGAGTCTGATCATGTGCTTGGGATTTAATAAAAAGAAAAACAAGGAAGAGATGCGTTTCAAATTGTTAAGACAATGCAATTTCGGATTCAGGGCGGATACAGTGAGCGAATCTCCAGGTGATAACGGCTGGAGACCAGGAGGACACGATTCGTGGAAAAACACAGATTCGGACAGAACTTGGAAATAAGAGCGGTAATCTGTTGACTTCCAAAAAAAGTTTCTGAACAACCATGAGGTGAAGGATGACAGTTTTCCCTGTGTGTGAGATTAAGCTTAATCGTACACACTTGGCATTTGATTCTTCCTCCAGCCACCGTGGCAACAGACAAGCATGACCTTCTGAACACCGACACTCTCCCTCCCCCTCACGGTGACCCTGGGTCTTTTCTGGAAGCTTCTAAAAGTGTGTGGACTGGCTTGCAAAAATACTCTCTTTAGATGATAGACAGGGAAGTAGACACAGTCACCAGCAGCGTTGGTTGAGGTTAACATTTTAGATATTTGTAGAGGAAAAATAAAACACTTATACATGCTACAGGTGAGCAATATATTCATATTTTCATTCATTATCTGTGAAACTGAGTAAAAGATTATTTGAATATTGTAAATTGTGAGAAAATATATACATCCAGATGAGGCCATGGATCATTGGCTATTTTGACAATATTTTGTTGAATTATTACATTGAGAGTAAATATATTGACATATTACCACTCACCCTCTGTAAGTGTTTTCAAAAGGGTGGAAATTTGTCACCCTGTGAGGGTTCTGGATATTCCCTAAAAGAAAAAAAAAAATTACAGAGGAAATTTGACCAAGTAGGTAGGTGGTACTTAACAAGAAACAATTATAAAACTAAGGGCAGCTTTATTTTAATCCTCACTTTCCCGAAAGGATATTTGAAGGTGACATTTTGAATTCAAATATTCATTTTGCTGGAGGACACATTCAACACATTTATTTGTGTATCTCGTGTGACACCTTTTTAATTACACATAATTGATGATGCTCAGAAACAATATCCAGTTCCATAAACTGGGTCTGCCAGTCCCTTCCTACCAGGTTTGCAGATGCCAAACGTTGTCATTCTTCTCATGCCAGACCCTACGGAGCGCGAAATTCACACAACTGACAATTCCCTCTCAGACAGAAATGGGTCGTCACACAAACACGGCCCATGTTAGAAAAAAAAAAATCAGTTGTGCACTGACGCATCAAATCCCTCTGTGGCCCTTGACATGGGGCCACGGCTGCCGTCACAGTAACAGCAACCAGCCTTGAAACAAAAAAAAAAGAAAAAAAACACACAAGGACTGATCTGGTTTGCTGCATCACAAGACGACGTCCAAGCGGCGAACACACTGAGTCACTCCTCTGCTGCCAGTAGTGAAATAAGGTCTAACATTTCCCGTAAGAGTGCATTACAAACCCCTTTGAAAATCGATAGCATCGTTCTGAAATGTGACACCGTTGTGAAAATGCACGATTCTGAAGGACTCTACAGTGAAGGCCAGGGAGCTTGTTGTAAACTTGAAAAGGAGAAAAAAGAAATAGAACATAGAGTTTTGTTCTTTATTCAAGTGCAGATTAATACACATTGTGTCTGAGTGATGGTTGAAGGAAATCAATGAGTAACAGGATTCAAAATACAACGCAGGAACATAAGTCAGACATTTGGCTATTAATGATTTTTACAAATACTAAAATAATTTTAGAAAAAGAAAATAGTTCTTTCATTTTAACAGGACTGGCCCAGTCACAATATGGGGAAAGACGCAGATGTCCAATATAATAGACCCAGATTACTGTGACTTCACCCTCATGCAGTCACAAGATTAATCCAAGGCTTGATGGGCTGACTACCAGCATAGGATATGAGACAGAGATCTTTTGTGTTAAGTCACACATGTCTTTTCCCCCCACGTTACAAAGTGAAACACTTCTTTTCCATCACTTTCCATTTTCAGGAGTGTTTGTTCACCAGATAATATGATCGCAGTCACGCTGACCGATAGGAGTCAGCCGGCAGAGGAATATTGCCACGGTGTCAGTGATCAGTGGGATTAACCAGGTCACCCTTCACTCCACGACAGCATTAAGCCCCTTTAAACCACTAAGAGTGACCCCACGCCACGGCCTGTCTGCACTGGCGGGTGTTGCATCCTGTCACAACTGGTCAGAGGTTTTCGAAGCCCCTTGTAACTCACAGTTCAGCCTTGGGACCAGGCATCCATCCCTGACAGTCTTCCATTGGGGGAGGGCACTTCTCTGGATTTATGGCAGTCATGAAAAAAGTAGGGCTTCCTCTGGCAATTTTCTGCATTGTTCAATTTCAACAAAGTGTGGAAAACTCGAAAACAAGTGGCAGTGATCGCTTCGAGAGTAACCAAAATGACTTTGAGGGATATTACATTAGACGGATTACTTTATTAAAAGCTTCAGAGATCGAGTGAACAAAATGATATAGAGGAATAAAAAAAAAAAACGGTCACGACCAGAGAATCTGACCCAAACAGCGAGGTATAAAAACGTTTCGTATCAACCGAGGCATCCGGAAGCTACTCAATGCCGCACATGTGAAACACACGCAGTGACTTTCGCCGCTGCACAAGTTGTGTAACGTAACTTCAGCAAGCCGACAACCTACTTCAGCACCGTCTCAATCTAACGGGGGGAGACGGCAAACCACCGCACTGCGAGCCGCAGACAAAACTTCCACCCGGGCGGATACTCACCGGCATACACCGGCCGATCGTTAAATGAGTATAACCTTCCCTTTCACCGTGTATGCGCCATCATGAAGTTTTTTTTTTTACCCACACCGACAAACTTCCGCTTCCGGGTCGCGAAGGAACGTTCCATCTCCTTTAAGCCGGCGGGGGTGGAGGGGGGACTTAAAGGCAAGCGTACTTCCGCAGATCACCGGACCGTCACCTTTGTGACACCGGTTAACATGCATTTAAGAACAACAATACAAAGATTTTGACTAAAATCCAATCCAATTAGAACCATGCTATCTTTTGAAGCTATTGCACACACCGCGCCCCCTGTATTCTTGCGGCGGTGTGCAGCGCCACTGAAGGTGACCTTCAGTACACTTGCACGCTGTTACGGCACATGTGCGTCACTCGGGAGTTTGCGCAACACTCGCCGCGCACACAGGAAACTCATTGATGTCTTGCTGGTTTGACTCCAAACACTTATCAAAGTCATGCGTCGGCCACACAAACAGGAGCCGCTTGCTAGCTAGCTAGCTACCTTGATGCTAATTAGCCAAGCAAACAGCTAGCGTTAGCATACCGTCTGACTTGTTTTTTTTTTCTCTGCGTTAGCCGGCTCTACTTGCGGTGACACTCTTGACCCACGTCTGCGGAGACGGAGCCGGTCCGGTCACGACTACTCTCAGTCATGCTGACATTTGAATCTAGCAGCTAATCTGCATAAGCTGCCGGCAATACCGTAGGACCAACTCGGAAGGGGCAGATTCCCCCCCTTCAGACACCCTTTCACCTTGCATGACACCGCACGGGATCGAAGTTGCGTTGGCATGTAATCAAAATCATAATAAAACGCCATAAGTAGGTGGGACGCGTCGGGACGGACGCCCTCCCCCCACTACAGACTCACCACAGCCGCAGGGATCCTTCATAGGTGTCCTGCTGGGTTCCTTGTCCTCCTGAACTCCATCCCCGGCTCGGTCCGCAAGATCGACCGAATTACAGTTCGGCACCGACGCCGGGATGTCATCTGTTTTGCTCACCATGGTCGGCAGTCAAGTGCGTCCCCCAGAAAATCCACCAGCGGCGTGACGTGTATATATGTAACCAAAACAAAAAAGAAAAGTAAAAAAAAAAAAGAAAAATGCTTCGTTTGTGCAGGAAATCACACTGGCTTGCATGCAAAGAGGACAAGCTTGCAAACACAGTCCGCCGAGGAAGGACAGCGCCGTGGATCACACGTGGTTTCCTCCCCCCTCCTCTTGACCTCTTTGCCTTTGCGTTGCACTTCCCCACCCACCGATCGCAGCGCTACGGAAAGCCTCACGCATCAAGTCGTTTTTATGTATTTGTATATTTCATTTGATCCAATTCCAAGCTAACTTTCTTCAGGCAGCAAAGCCTCCAGTTTGACCCTAGGCGTCCCATTCACTCTTAACACTCAAAACTACAACGAACACAAATTCATTGTTTTCATGCCGTGCATTTTGTTTGGCCAGAAATCCATCCAGTCAGTGCACAGAAGTAACCAAATAAATTAAAGTACATCTTGTAGAATAATATGTTTCACACCGCAGGCGAAACGTATGTGCCAAGGTTTTTAATTGTAATAACTTTTTTTTTTTTAGGCCTCACTTTTTCCGATGAGGCTTTTTGGACTTCTCCAGCCCCACTTCCCTTCAAACAGACCCTCGTTTTTGGTTTTAAGGCACAGGTGAAGATTTCATCCAAGCGCTTCCTCTATGACAATACTAAGACTGGATAATATGTGCATATGCTAAGTATGATATAAAGTCAACACTAACGTCTCCTTCTAGTCTGACAGGATCGTCCACAAACCGCCTCAAGGACGGTTTCAGACGGTTTGTGCTGCTGGTCAGAGGAAAATAACTTCAGGAATATCTCGAGTTAATGGCTGATATTATTGTTCATCCAGCAAATCAGAATTGAAATGATCTGGATGGATAAATAGCTATAGAGATAATTGGAAAGACTTTTTTTTTTTTCAAATTATTGTTGTTTTGGCGTAAATACTCCATTTACACAAATCAGTAATGGAAATTTATGATAATGTTTCAGTATTAGCAGTATTATGATGTGTTTATCAATGATTATTATACCACTACATCTACAAGGGGGAATGGAGAGGAGTGACAAAAAAAGCCAACACAGAAAACCCTTAGCTCTTTGCATGTTGGTTGGTGGTCCAGCCTTAGATTCCGGTAACAAGGTCTCCTCTCAGCTTGGAAACAGCTGTCGGTTTTGCGCCAGCAGTCTGTCAATATGTTTCATTGTAACTTTATAAAAACCAAAGTCCATGTTTTTTTAGGAAGGACGGCGAATTATTATCATACTTAACCCAACCGCGCTTTGCCCCGCTGATGTGAGTCTCATTACGACCTAAAAGAAATACAGAAAACACCAAGCTGTTAGCCATTGATGTCTTCACTCAGTGAATGTGTACTGGCAGGTTCAGCTCTGGCCAAGTAACACAACTGCATTTTATGTTTTCTGACTGAAACTAAAGAAAACTTCTCAAAAATTTTGTTTATTCTCCTATTCCTTTCAGTTGCTCCCCTCAGGTGTAGGCATGGCACATATCCTGTTACACTCCAGCCATAAACCTCCTCTTTGGTCTTCCTCTAGGCCTCTTGCCCAACAGTTCTAACTTCTACAACTTTCTTACCCAGATCTTTACTTTTTTCCAAATGAAGACTAAAATATTCATGTTGTAAATAAGGAAAATTAGCTTGATATGATAAATGACTCCATGTAAGAGATCATTTCCACAGTATTTACCTACATTATAAATTAATTACTGACAGGCTTTGGCGCTTGGCATCAGAAATGGGACAGATTGTTTAAATATTACATTAATGTACCTTGATGTGATTACTTAAGATTTACTTTTCCAACTGCATTTATGCTTTGGATCAGTGAAATGCTGTCCTAGCATAAACAGATTGTCCTTATAAATTCATTAATTAAATGGAACTACTAAATAAGCTCTGTAGCAATTAGACACACACAGCGGACTAGACGGTCTTTAATTTTATTCCGATCACGTGTACAATCACAACAGGAAGCTAACACAGTTTATGCGGTAATCAGTCCATATCTTTTTCTCACCCAACATTTCTCTGCATCTCATGGCGGCTGCCGCTCGGCATTATTGCAAGAGACCAAAGATCGCGTCAGGACGAGATGCTCCTCGACATAAGCGGAAATGTTTCGTGTTAGATGCAAAAAGAAGAAGGTATGTGGACATTAAGAGGACGACCGGAGGCTGCTGCATGCCGACACCAGCCATCAGTGTTCTGATGGACGCTGTACAGGTGTCTTGAGGTGTGTTGGGACAATGGAAGACATTCCCTCTGGGTGTGAGCAACATATTTTGTAGCTGTGACATGAATGGCATGTAATTACATGTAATATGGTCAGAACATTTAAAAAAAAGGAGGATTTGCCAAGTTCAACTGAAACCTGAATGAACAGATTAAGGCATCTCACCATACATTGCGTTGTTAGTGGCGGGCCTCTTTGGCTCACTTCTCCCTCCAACAAGCCGTGCCAATCATCATTGCTACAACGTGCTGCTCAACCGACCGGACTGGATCGACCTGCAGATTCATTTGGTTGACATGGAGCGAAGGAGGCTAACAGTCTAAATTACGGATTTCCTGCTGGAAAGCAAAAGTAAGTTGGGTCAAGAAGAGGGAGCAGTCCATCCCCTACTGTCTTGTCACCCGTGAGGAGGAATAGTGCACACAGTCATGCTAATGGCTTACCAGCTAAGAGGTGAATCAACGACCTCCTCACATTTGGAGTTTGCTTAAAAAAAAAAGAAGAAAGAAGTTTGTTTTCATTCAGACTAAAGTGTCACTGGCATAACAACATGCCTAAGACGCTTTATGCTGCTGCACTGCTAGCACATCGTCGTTCCCTCCTGAAAATTGATAATTTCAAACGACCCCACGACAATCGACAGAGGCTTGCAAAATTAAACAATCCGTCATAAAAAAAAATATATATATATCAAGCAAAACATACAGAGCTCAACCATTACAAAATACAAAGTTAAACAATCTAATTCAAACACCTGGAGTGTCTTTAGACAGCAGTGGTGATGTACAAGTTATATATAAATATATTCATATATTGATTCACTGAAGATATACTGCTAAACTTCTAACGGGGGAGGACGAGAATAGCATCTCATCACTTTGAAAGACACAACAAAACAAAAAGTCTTATTACAGGCAGGATCATATCAAAGACAATGACTGCAGCTGCCGGAGCTCAGAGGAGTCAGGAGACACAACTTTAATCCAAAACTGCTAGGAAAGTGAACCTTTGTATAGTGGTCCCACATTTCTCCTCCAAATGTGTCTGAGAGGACTAAACTAACATCTGTGCGTGTCTTAAATTGACTTCCCCTGTTCTTCTGCTCCTCTCATTCCAAATAAAAGTCTAAAACCAAAGCAGCCTTCCTCTAATCGTTTTAAAAATGGTCTGTTAGTCTGTTTATTTTTTGCATATTTTCGGAAAATCTATTTTAATGCCTCTTTAATTGTTAAATCGTTTTTACTCACTTTTTTAATTTTTGCTTGTTTCTTGACACAATGAGTGAATTTGCTACAAAACTTGTTACTTAAACTTATTTAAAAAACTTAAACTTATTTTATCTCAATACATTTAAAAAGAGAATTACATAAAAATGCTCATCAGTAGCCAATTTTGAGGTCATATACAGATGTTTGTCATAAAGTGGAAATATGACTGAAATAGCTTATTCATAATTATCTAACGCTCTGTGTTTCATGAACCCCCTCCTCCAACTCCCTCCCGGGATGTCAAAAATTGCAACAAAAAAAAAAAAACTGAGTTGAGAGTTACATAAAACAAATTACTCATTTTCATATGAGGTCCATTTTTGTTTACGATGATCCCGGGGTGCAGTTTAATTTATTCTTCCACTAGGAGTCGTCGTTTGCCTCTCTTGTGACACACTTTCCACTGAGCCCGTTCAGTCATTGCCCCTGTGCACATTTCCAGCGGCATTGGTTCAAAACTTCAATAACGGAAACAGAACATCACAAGATCATCCATTTTAAAGAAAAAGCCCTGACAAAACCTGGAGTTGTGTTCTTGTATGTCAATTCTTCCTGAGATGGAAATAAACAGCGAAAGAACACCTGCCCCCAAACAAGAAGACCCCCCCCCCCCCCCCCGCGGTGTGTTTAGTACACAAACCGCACCTCAGTGAAACACAAGGTCCGACCAGTCAAAGCTGATTATCACCTGAATGTGTGTTTATACAAAGCAGAGGAATTAGTGCAGAGGAAGAAAAACGAAAACCAAGTGTCAATTTGTGTGTTGAAAACACATGGTTTCGTGTTATATTATAAAATGTAAGTTTGCCTTAAGTTTAACTAAGAAAATCAGAGAACAAGAAGAAGGTTAAAGTTGGAGAAGTTTACCAGACGTGACGACTGAAGCGGACAGGAGTTAATGCAAATTACATTTTTACAACCAGGGTTCCTGATGTTCTTCTTTTTTTTAGTGTTTCCGAGGTGTTTTAACCCTGATTGAGTTTCTATACATATTCTACTTCACTATAAATTGGCAGCGATTCTAGGAGAGGCTGAGGATTTTTCCATTTCACTGAAGTGATTTTTTTAATTGTTGTTTGGTGACGTCGTTCAGATGGGAGGATATTGCCAGATGTTTGTCGCCTACTTTGTTGGGAGTAAAACTCAGGCTATAGTGGGTGTGAATCTATAAAACAAAGATGACAGCGTGGATGCGTTTCCTGTTTCTGATGCAAGATGAACTCCACCACCCAACCCCACTTGGTATTTTCTGCCGAAACTGAGTTAGGGGCCATGCGTATGTTTGGCCGCATGGGGTGATTTATGAACTTAGAAAGGTCATGCACACACCCGGTCGAGGGCAACACACACATACACACACACATACACACACACCCCAGTGTTCGTCGTCCACCCCAGATGGCTATGGTCAAACTCACCCTCCACGTGAACCAAAAAAGGGATTGCTTTCAAATAAGGCTCCACATGTGAGCATGTGACACCAATGTAAACAGGTCATTCTAATGTAGCTAAAGACTTACTTAAAGTGACATGTTCTGTTTGCAAGATATTGAAGGTTATATCAAAGTCGATCGTACAAAATGTCCTTGGTAACTATAATGTATTTAAATAACTAAAACCAGTTGAAATATCAATTCAGTCAAGGTGCAACAACAGTATCAGTAGTCTGATTGAAGACAACAGTTGTTTAGAGCAAAGGTCACAGTAGTCGCTAGTCCGCCTCCGTCTTGGCAGCAGTGGGCGCTGCAGTTGAAGACACCAGTCTTGCTGCTTCTCCCTGGGGCTCCATTTGCCCCTCCCCGCCTCCCTCGTCCTCATCCCCATTTTCCAAACCTGAGGGAGGTTGTCTTTGCGCAGAGGTTTGCCTGGAGCGGCAATGGTGTCTCCACGGTTGGAGGAAGAGTGCCGGGTCCGGCATGGCAGTTGGCTCAGCTGGGCCCGTCACCTTCTCTACGGGCACGCACTCCCTGGCGCGCTCCACCCTAGCTGACGCCCTTGTGCTCTTGCGCTTAGGTTTTACTACTGGAGAGGAAGGGGAGGTGCCTGGCAGCATCTGTGGAGAGGCGGCGTTTTGCTCAGCACCGAACTGGGCACCCTGACTGTGGGCCCGGGCGAAGAGTCCCTGCCTCTGCTGCATCCGCTGGTGGTGCAGTTTCTGCCTGGCGGCATGCAGCTGAAAAGAGAGGTACGCAGCTGTCTCCGTTTGCTTCTGCAGCTCCGTGTTGAGGACGGTGGAGCAATGGCTGCGGCGCTTCAGCTCCTCCAAAAAATGGCGCTCCTTTTCCTTGAGATTCCCTCGGAGAGCTCCCACCAGAGTCCCCTTGTGAGTCAACTCTTTGTGAAGCTCCCCTAAAGTGCACTCCTGCTCGGCCAGACGGTGTTCCACCTCCCGGCAGCGGGCCTCCAGGTTCCCCTCCTCCTCCTGTAGCTCTAATACAAAGAAAAATAACAAAAAACACAAGTTTGAGTTTAAACGCAAGACGGTAAACCTTACAAGGATGAAAATAATGACAATCTCTATGTGTTAATTTATGAAACTGTTATTACTTGCATCACATTTACAAAATAAAAATATGAGCCATCATGTGAAATCACACTTGCAAAAGAACAGATGAAAAGCTGATATGGACCCCAGTCTCTAGTCTTCTTGAAATAAACATGATTGTAAAAACAAGTTTGCCACTTATTGCACTAAAACCAGAGGGATAGTGTTGTAGTCCATAGTTCACTGTATCAATGGTAATTTTACACTTCTCTGTGGTTCCCCTAGAGAATTATGGGAGGTTCCTAAACCTGGGAATGCTAAATATAGCAAATGAAGGGAGATAATAAAATCTTGGTTTGGTTCCTTATCTTACTGTCACAGCAACACTGAAGATTTTACGCAATACATTTGCTCGGCCCTGATACAAGTGTACATGAGGATAAATTGTAATTCAGTTTGTATTCATAAAAACAAGGATTGCCAGGATTGCCTGGAGGTTTGCAGAAACAGAAATTAAACATCAAATGCTTACTCAGTTCTCACACTTACACAGTACAGCTGTGTTCGTGTAACACAAACTGACCAATTGTTCCCCTGTCTGAAACACAAAGATCCTGTTTTTTTGTCTTCCTAAATTACTTTAATGCATTTCTAATTAATGGCAGTCTAGGTTCCTATTAAATGAAAATAAAGAAATAACTAAATCTAGTCTTTTCAAAGACTAAATCATCTGCCAAAAGGAGAAAAGAACCAGTTGACCATGGCTGGCTGAGTCTGACTGTTTTGCCTTTGTGGCCGATGTTTTTGCTCTTTCGGAACTTGAATAAAACTCCCCCCTGACCCACCTCCACCCAGCGGGCAGAGATGGAGAAACAGAGGGCCCTTTGCTGCTGCCCCTCGACCAGAGATGGGTTGTGCCTGGTGGGAAGGAGAGTCAGAGAGTCCAACTTGGATGACTCCTGTGGAGTGAAACTCCGAAGCCTCGGACGGAGATGTAACGTCTTAGATGTGATGAGGTTTAAGAATAAGAATAAGAATAAGAATAAGAATAAGAATAAGAATAAGAATAAGAATAAGAATAAGAATAAGAATAAGAATAAGAATAAGAATAAGAATAAGAATAAGAATAAGAACAAACCGGCTAAAGCTTAGAATGCGACCTTGAAGGAGCTTTAGGATTTCCATTCTCTGACGTTCTTCCTATATTACATTTCAACCTTTCCGGTACATTCCTGTCCATTTCCCAATAATTGATCTTCCTTTTACATCTGCCTTTGTCTATTGTGCCGATCAGTCTCTGGTTTTCTGTTGCCCACCACCACACCCAGGGTGAGCTCATCGTCTAACTATAGACTACTTAATGTGATCTTAATATCCCTCTCCCCTCCATCGTGTCTGGTGCCTTGCCTTTTCCCTTCCTCTCTTTTTCTTCTCGCCACCTTGTTATTACTTCTTCCCTCTTCCTTTGACTCTACCGCTCCCTCTTGTTATCAGCAAAGTCTGTAAACGGACACCCCCTGTGGGACCTCGAGGAAACACGAGAGCGGGGGAAAAAACAAAGATGGATCAATTTGTGAGGGAGGCAGGGAGAGAGAGGGGCGGTTTCTTTTTTTTCCCGATGGATTGGCAACCCATTCCGGAAAAGAAGATGTGGTCCGATGGTTGAGTAAGCAGCCACAAACGACCTCCCTCTCCTCCTCGCAGCATTTAGATGCTTCAATCTCTAATTCCCTGTGACAAAATGGAGCCTGCATCTGCATCCGCAAATGCAGACACCGCAAAAGGTCTTGCAACCATCAGCCACCAGCTGAATATGTTAAAGCTCGCCGTCCTTGCCTCTGTCCATACATCCGCACAGATTGCCCTAGTTAAGCAGGTACTCATTTTATTTTCCAGCTGAGGCCCTATCAATTGATGGTGGAAAGGGGTTATATGCATGGATGAAGGAGGCAGGCTTGGTGCAGTCTGTCACAGAAACTTGCTCCTGCTTGCCTCGGAATGTCATAGAAGGGAGGCAAGGAAACATGGGAGGGAGGCGGGAGGATGGTGAGATGTATCCCTTTGAGGGGGATGGGAGATGGGAAGGACGGAGGGATGCAGGCGTGCTCCGATGCCGGTTGGTGGTGTGTGTGTGTGTGTGTGTGGGGGGGGGGGGGTAAGTCTGGATGTCTCAAAGACAAAATAGCTGGCAGGGAGGAAGATAGTAGGGATGCAAATGCAGGCAGACGCTGGACACAGAGACAGAGATTTATGAAAGGTGGAACAAACCTATTTGGCTTCGGCCAGGAGGTTTGACCTTCAGCTCGCTTGTCAGCTCTGAAAGAAACAGAAAACAAACCTATAGCCACGCTGTTACAGAGTAAATATACAGGCTGAAAAGTCTCACTGAACCAGGCTGGACACATTTTCTAACAGAGGCAGTTTCCTGCACATTTTCATTCAGCTCATACATTATTTATGATGATAAATCTAAGACTTTACATAAAAGACTGTATATCAGGGACTTGGCCAAGTTCCATTACTCATTGCAGCATTGCTCGTCAATGTAACTGCATAAATACACATTAGTGTTGCCAGCATTATTCAGTGAAATCAATAAGTACTGTTGAAAAAGAACTGGCAATGCATTTTGCTGGTGGGGAGAACACAAACAAAATATATTAAATGGGGTGCATTCTCAGCTCTTACATGCGTTGTTTTACAACAAAAAAACACAAAATAAATATTAACCATCATTTATTTTAAAAACAAAGCTGATCGATACTCCTGGCCTCTGATTAAAATTTTTTTAATTTTCAAATGTGTTTTAGTTGGTTATGGCTACATTCTGTGTCACACTTTGGTATTTATATTTTTGTGGGATATAAGAGGCAATGCTAAATTGAATAAGTCTGTGGTTTTTGCCTGTAAGCAAAAAAATTAAAAATTGGCATTGACAATAAAAGCAATGATTGTAACGGACTTCTCTGGCAGGGAGCTGGAGTGGGATTTTCAGCAACGGGATTATCCGTATTTCCTGATATGATAGCTGGCATCACCTTGGTGATTAGCGTGGTTGCCAGGCGATGGTATTCTGAATATTTTGTGGATTATCTCATATTTTATCCAATACAGGAACTAATGGTCTGTGTTAGGGATTACACTCATATTATGGAGTAACAGAGTTGTGGGCTTGGACTGTCCCTGATACTGATATTTTCACTGAGCAACTGCGTATGTGTGTGTGTGTGTGTGTGTGTGTGTGTGTGTGTGTGAGTGAGTGAGTGTGTGTATGTCGGTGGGGACTGTCTGACCTGTCAGTCATTTGGACAGGTATTAAAGGAGACCTGACGGCAGCAAAGATCTGCTCCATAGTCAGCTTTCATGTTAGCTTCTGTGTGTGTGTGTGTGTGTGTGTGTGTGTGCGTGTGTGTGTGTGTGTGTATTTGTGAGTATGTGTGGCTGCAGTCCTTTTTAGAATTCGTTTTACTCCTTTCAGAGTCGTAAAAAGGGATGTTCATTAGATTGATTTGGATAATTCCTAGTTGTAATAGTTTCTGATTCATTTACAAGAACATAAAAAAAGATTTACTCATGATTCCATGATTAAAAAATACTGCATGAAAGCATTCAAATGATTAATAATGCAATAATTCGCTATTTTATTGTGTGTATATATCATAATATTAGTCAGCTATGTCAAACTACTATTAGCATCAAAGGGCCATTGGAAACTGAAGTCTTTTTATAGCAAAACAACTATTTAAAAAACCACAATCATCTATTTGACTGGCAAATGGATACCATCCATTTAAAGACCAATACCATCTGGCGGGGATTATTGAGATGTCTTTACACACACACACACACACACACACACACACGCATATATATATATATATATATATATATATATATATATATATATATATATATATATATAATGTATATTTATACTAGGTATATATATATATAAAAGTTGCTCCCATTAGAAACTCCATTAGCATAACAAACCCCTTAGACCTAGTTTCTGCTGATCAACTCTTATATTTACATAACCTAGGCCTGCAGTTCTAATGACCACAGGTCATTAGAACTGAACAAGCCATTCAGATGAGGAGTGAAACTACTTCAAGTGAAGAAACTCAAGTCCAGCTGCCATGACAAGAAGATTTCAATAAGAATTAACCATAAACACAATGACAATCACTTCTCAGCTGTATGTCAGCTCAAAGGAGAAAGCTGGCGTGTTATTTCTAGCCTCTCTTTCCTCTGTTCCCCCTGCAGTCAGCAGAACATGCCTACCTGCTTAGCTAATATGTAGAGAGAGAAAGGCAAAGGAAGGTGAAGGGGGAGGAAGAGAGAAGCAGGGAAGGAGGGAACACATGGCAGAATGAGATAGAAGCAGCAGACAGGAACAGAAGAACATACAAGCCTCTATCTTATAAAAATATTCTGTAACAAAGGGTTAAATGCTGGAGAACGTTCACCACTCTCGCTGAGCTCCCATTTTTCCGTCGTGGTTCTCATCCATAATTAAAGAGCTTTATGAAGAGCAAGATAGTTCTTGAAACTACGTCAAACAACGAAGCATGAGGGACTTTGCATCCAAACACTTTGAAGTCAGGCCTAGGGTATCTCCGGAAGGCTGGGTGAATTTGAGGATTTTCTTATCATGGCGCGACCTTGAGCGTTGCACAGCTATCTGAAAGGCCATCTCATTTATTTCTGCCGTGTATAACAAACATAGAGGTCAGCGGCTTCAAAGGCACAGCGCAACAGTCAGGTCAACCTTGCAGGCGTCATGTTAGCAAACTGCAAGTTCACACTGTGAAAGCTACACTGGCTTGAGGGTTCAAGCATTGTACAATGCAAAACTCTGAAAACAATTAGACTCACTGTGAATTAGAATGGCTTTGTGCACAAGTGTACATTCGCTTGAGAAAACACAACTCAGTATATGCTGGGTTGATATGAGATCTTTACTAGGTATTGAACACTTCTACAGTCCTAGATTTTACATGCTAATCCACATGGTACTCGCAATGTCTGAAAATCACCAGTTGAAAAATAAGATTTTTTTTCCAAACTATTACATGTATTCGGAGAGGTTCATAATGGTAAACAGTAGGTGGCGCTAAGTCTAAAAAAACGAAAGGAAACGGGGGCACGTAAGTGATGTCTTTAGAACAAACGGAAATATTTTGTGTCTGTTTCACATCAAATATGGCATTTACTTTTGTTACTTAGAGGACTACAAGACATCTGATTAGAAGCATCCAGCATTTTCAACTAACGGTATGTTTAATTAAAATAACACTTAATTAATCCCCATTGGGGAGTTCAAGAATATATCCACTGGAGGAGCAAAAGAGCGGTCTATCATAAGTTATTGGTTGAATCCGCTTGTTGTAATAAAATGTGATTAAAAAAAGCTGGCTTTGGTATTTTTCCATTGTTTTTAGTTGTTTCCGATCCTCCCTAAATCCCAAACAAAAAGGTGCATAAAAGCAAGTGACAGTAACCAAGTTTTTTGTCCCCCCTTCCTATTTCTACTGTTTAAACAGACTAACTTGCAATATCAATGGTAGGATCCTGATGGAGAGGAGAAAGCCAGTCAATAGCTGGAAATATACACCCCTGTCTCTGCAAATTTCAAAGGCATGCAAACACACACACACACACACGCACACACATACACACACGCAGGCACGCACGCAGGCACGCACGTACGCAGGCACGCACACACACACACTCACACACACACACACACACACACACACACACATCCCATCCCTTCCCCCCTCATGCTGCCCCTGCATTTGACTAAAATCTTACTCACATGGATTACTAAAGCCTTGGGATCATGAATCAACCATAATGGATATGTCTGTCTACATCCCTCTATTATCCCTGTATTGTTTGTGTGTGCCAAAGGAAAAAAAAAATATGTGCCCATATTTGTGTGTGTAGCCTCAACTGGCATGTTGTTTTGTGTAAGTAACCCTTGCCAATATGGTAAGGTAGTGGTATTCATATACAGTCGGGACATTATGCTCTTCGAGGAGAAGTTTTATGGCTGTGGATTAGAAGAATGAGCGTTTTCAAGAAGTCTTTTGTTGTCATGTTATCAGACAATCGCAGTATGCTCAAATAATTAAAATTAGAACAAAGGGAATTAAAGCATGTCAATCTATCTGAGTGACAATGTCAACATGTTAGTGCGATTTAAGGACAGGATGGACTCCAGGGAATTAATGAAATTACGATCCCAGCATGTGTGTGTTTCCATGTGCTTGTCTGATTGATGAAATGGATGACACAAATGTTACGCCCCCCGCACAGGAAATGATGCAATCTACTGGAACTGAAGCATGACATCACCGTTTAATCAGTGTTTGGCATTGACTGATGGCACAGACGCATGTTATATGGACAAAGGGGTTCCTGGGTGATTTTGTTAAAATGAAGGTGGAGCACAGAAGCGGCAAGAGAAAATTAAGTCTCCAGTCTTGCAGGCCCATCAATTAAAGTAATTGTTTTCACATAATGTGAACGCCCTATCTGGATGGAATCACAGGACCGTCTGGGCACAGATTTGTTGAATTACTTAATACAAAACTACATTTTAAAAGGACTTTGAAACTGTATTAATCGTATTAGTCCTTCTCTCAGGAGGCAGGAGGTCAGTGGGGCTCTGCGCCGCTTAATGAAGGACGAGAGCAGCTTAACAGGAAAATCTGACCAGAAAGAGAAGAGGGTCCTTCACTTTAGAGCTCAATGGCATAAATCAACACAAATTTCATCAAAAGTGTTTGACCTCGTATTATTTCTTACTGTTGATGATACATACTTGCAGCATAACAGCTCGAATCACTGTCGTGCTCACACATAGACGTTTCAATGGCGTTTTAATAATGAATAGTATTTTCTTTTTACCTCCTTTTTTTGTTTTGTAAATTCTAAATAGTTCCTTTGTGGCACTTACTTTCTAATTCAGTTCCTCACTAAACTAATGGTAATTTGGTGAATGATTTTGCTCTGAGAATTTCCTTTCACCTAAGTTTAGATTGTCTTTATATTAATGATTTTCACAAAAGTCCATAAATGGCTTGGTAAAAATGCTAAAGATCAAAATAAGCATTTAAAAAACATGATAAAATGTGACTTTTGGACTTTTCTGCGTGTATCAGCACATGGCTCAGTTCTTATTTGGCATTTTTATTATTTAAAGGGTCACATTGATGTTTCTTGCCTACCTCCCCACCCCCACCCCTACTCTCTCTCACACACGCACACACACAAACACAAGCTCACCTGAGCATCTCTTCTGCAGGGAGAGAAGCTCCAGGTGGAGGCCGTGCAGCAGGGTGAGATGCTCCTGCCTGAGGAAGACCACGCTCCTCTCCACGCTCTGCAGCTGCCGGGCCAGGCTCTCCTCGTCACCCATGGCCGCCTCCTGATGAGACACAAGGGGTGGGAGGGGGGCAAAACCTGTCAGGATCGGGGCAAGAGCGGCCTCCGAACGCCTCTTTTTGTCCAACGGTGAGCACCCCGACATAAGTTCCAGATCCAGGTCAAGTAAAAAACGCAAGACCACGAAATGGAAAACCGTGGGGACGCATTGCTGAGGCTCTAGTGCTTCACTTACCGTAGAAACTAATGGGAATATTCTAAGAAATGTCGTTCCCACGGGTTACAGGAGCGTCCTGTGATCCGAACATGTCGGCCTCCGGTGCTGGTCCACTTTCTACGGCGCTGCGGGGCTTCACATGTCCCGCGGAGCATCCGTGTGACGCCGCTCCGTTACAGCGGGGAAGGAGAAGCGCACCACGGCGACGGGACGCATGTCACCGCGGTCCGAACCTAACCCACGGGCCGAGCCGATGCCCTCGGCCGCAGCTTCCGGGTTCCGGGCGGATGGATCCGCCGCAGCCAGCGCGGAAAAGTGCGCAGTCCGGTGTCAGCGCGCGCGCCTCGCGCCCTCGCCCACGGTCTGAGGCGTCGCGCGGCAATCTGAGGCGGAGGCGCGAGCCCAGCGAGCCATCCCGAGCTGAACGCGCGAGAACATCGTACGACGGGAGCAGGACGGCAGCTGATTGGACGAGCCGGCCCACGCCGGCGCCCTTGTCAATCAACCACTCCTGCTGTCCGAACAAGCATTTCTTTTAGCACTCGGCGTATTTTATTCTAATTTTCTCCCTCATTAATACGCGTTCCGGAGGAATATAAGTCCATTTACCGGTTGTCGGTTTTCTCGAAGGTGACGAGGCGGCCAATGAGAGGCGTTTGGGGCGTGGCCAGCGGAAAACATTCCGTCGCTGGAATTGGCGAACCTGGACACACACACACAGCTTGAGGCGGGGAGTCCGACGACAACACTGTAATACCGCGAGAGTTCCCCGGAGGGCGACATAAACGCGGCGTTCAGAACGACATTCGTGTGACGTCATGTGACATTTGAACAATTCAAACATTTTTTTTTTAATTTTTTGTGAGAAATGTTTAATGCTAGAAAAAAAGAAAGTAAAAGAAAATTAACAAATAAATAGATAGGTAAATAAACTAAAATAAAAAATAAATAAACTAAAAAAAAAAATTTGCAAGAGGAATATAACATGTATTTAACTTGGTGGTTCACAAGAAATCTTAGACATCAAACTGTATATTTTTAGTTTTTGGATTTTTCTATGAGTTTTAAGGATTTTTTATATAATTCAAAATCGTTTATAAAGAACGTAAAATCGGGGGAACACTTTTGCATTCTGTTCTTGTGAATGAAGAACTTGGCCAGGCCTGAAATAACATTGACACATAGTTAATCTCTTTTGTTGGTTAAAAGTAAACCAAATGTAATGTTGTCTCTTGAGAAGGAAACTGGTGACGATGGAAAGTTGTCTTTGAACAATTGAAACATATGATGTACCTGTAAAAATATATGATGTACCTGAAAAGAAAAAAAAAGTCACAAGCACCCCATTGAGATGTGATCACATTCTGTTGACCCCACAAGGAACACTTTGATATTCTGCACCAATGCAAGACTTTCCTGTTAATAATCTTATTAATACAGAGCCTGTGGTAGAAACATGTTAGTGGGCAAAGTTTAAGCAAAAATGCCTTGCTGTTTGTTTCAGGAAGTTTCTTTATGGACACTTGCTCGTCCTTTTATTACCAAACTGAGACCTTTTTAAAGTCAGCTCAGCGTATCACAGGAAAAACGGTTAATGTGTGCTTTGAAAACGATAAATAAATGCAGGTTTTCCCCATGAAGCCGGGATGTGACCCAGTTTGGTAGATACATAAACGAACAAACAAGTAAATAAATAAGTAATTAGACAAACAAAAAAAGTTCTACAATGGTAATCTTTATTTTCACATTAAACAAATAATGTTATTTCATAAACATACAAATCAAAGTTTGAATTACAAAACCGTTTCTGACAAAACATGAAAAAATAAACGTAATATTTACACTTCAGACATAATCTTGTGAGAAAGCAGCTGTTGTTTTCGTGTCTTTAATTGGTGCCATTTGCCTCATTATTACTGGTCGTCTCCGGTTTATGGACACGACGCAGTTTCTATAGCGTTCGCCATTGTGGAGAATTAAATTTTTTACAAAGATAAAAAAAAAGGATCCAAGAAAACTGAATAACCAGAGAGTAAAAGGTCATTAGCTTATTTCTTGAAATGCACTTTCTCATACTACTATAAAGAAGTTGTTAAAAATAAGTGGACCAATTTCATCAGACCACGATTTTCATTTTGTAAATATGAGGCAACGTAAACCCTCAGTATCATAATGGTTTTCCTTTGTATCCGACCGCCCGGAAATATGGAACCGTGTCATCACCAACGGGCTTTGGGACAATTTTTATTTCAAGCCATGCAGGCAGATTATAAATGCACATGTGGAGATGAAAAGATGCAGGCAAAGAAAGAAGCTGCAGTGTTTTTTTTTTTTTTTGGCCACAAGATCCCAAACGTGGTGTGATATCATATGAGGACGAATGTCTAACTTGGCAGCTTTGTCACAGTTGCTCACAACAACGATACAAATTTGTACATGTGTAATTTCAATAACAGCACAGCCGCAAAACCGCGCACAGTACATTCTCAAATCTAAGACTGCATGTTAGAAAGAACTTCATTTGTCACCTGTCATCTTCACTATCACGATGAAGAAAAGCTGCCCGAAACGTTCGCAGAAAGAATTTAATACAAATCTACATTCACAATTTAAAAACAATGAAAATGTGACTTTTATAAAGGCAACTAGGAGTCATCATAACGTCGGACAGACATCAGTTTCTCCACCTTGACAGTGCTGTATCTTCAGGACAGTGATGGTTCAAACATGGACACAGAGGCTAAGCTACAGCCTCCATCATTAATTCTTACAGCAGGATATTGGGTGAATATTTTTTTGTCTGTTCTCATATCCAACAACAAGTGTTTCAGTGGCTGTCTGCTGGTTCTACGTTTTGCTTTTAAGACACCAAATTCAGCCTGATCGACACCAGCCCATTAAAATATATACCTGAAGAGGGGGGTACGACATGACAACACAATCCCATCAGCTTCACAACAATTGTTTTTTTTTTTTTTTGTATGTTTTATCCACACCAGAGAAACCTCACCTCACTCAACATGTATATTCCGACTTTTAAAACACCCGCAACCTATTCCGAAATGTATAAATTACAGAAGTGCACGTTTTAATCCCCCTACAGAAAATATAAAATACCAACACAATGAAATAGAGTGGCAGCCATGCCATGTGAGGGCTGTAATGCAATGATGTGAGGTGTAAAAGATGGCAGCGTAGGGAAGAAAATATGAGAGTGGATCTATTATCTGTGGCAAGGCAGCACGGACCGAAAAAAGAAACTGCAAAATAAAGACATCTGTGGCATTCTTGGCTGAGTTTCTTAGGGACTTTGGTTCCCTTTCCTGAACATGGAGAGACTAACTTGTGCAAAATTTGAAGGCTGCTGCTTGCTCATCCTGCATACAGGGGACAGGTTGCCTGTCAATCACATACACATACAGACATATAACCATGCACATTCTTGTGTACAACTACAGACAGTTAAGTTTCTGGATGCTGTTGGATTTTGAGAGGAAACCGCAGAACCTGGATGTAGCCCACGCAAGCAATTATGGGGTGCACAAACTCACTTAACCCAAGAACTAGATCACTGAGGAAACACTGTGTCTACTCAGAACACATCTTCTGTTTAACTGTTGTTTAACAGGACTTCCAAGAGTGGGCCTTTTGTCTTTGTCAAAAGACACGTCAGCCAAACAGCAATCAACCTGCACTTCTAGAAATCTACTGTCAGTGTCTTTGTGTGGGGTACCTCTCTGTATCCCTGCTTCCTAATTAGGTTCCACATTGCTGAGATGAGCAATCCTTCTCTCCACTTTCCCAAACACTAGCATTTGAACTTTTTTGGGTCAAGAAAATAAAACATATAAAACACTGGGAGAGATGGTCGTGATTGAAAGAGGCATAAAAGGTGTTATAAGCTTTCTGAGGTAGCAGATGGTTTAGTTGAGGACATTTGTTGGGGAATAGGGACATCATCTCAGCAAGAAGGGAGTGGTCTGTTATTTGTTTGTTTGTTTGAAGTCAGTGGTAATAGATAGATTTTATTGATATTAGTAAAGAACATATTTTAAATAACCCATATATATATATATTAATGATATAACTGTATAGATTTCTATGGTTGTTGCTGTTTCTCATGGAAGTACATATTTGATGGCTTCAGCACGCGGCCATGATTCACTCACCACAAGCTAGGTTTATGACTATCCATCTCACTCACACACACAGATGCGCTCGCTCGCTCACTCACTCACTCACTCACTCACTCACTCACTCACTCACTCACTCACTCACTCACTCACTCACTCACTCACTCACTCTAAGAATTTTCAATTGATGGGGAAATGTAGCTTTCAGCATCATAACTATGCTGCGATCAAGGCCACTGCATTTCAGTGTCTGTGTGTGTGTGTTTGTGTGAGAATGCATCTTGCGCTACAAGAGGAAACAAACAAGTTGTTCTCATCTCTCTGCTTTGAACATAAAAGGAATAGGTGGAGAATCCTGACCGCAGGGTATAGACTCATATTGACACTTGTGCTAAAGAAAATGCATCGTTTGAGTGTTTCAACCCATCCTCCCTACATCTCTTTCTCCTTTTTGGGCTCCCGCACGCTGCTCTTCAGGAAGTCGCTCCGGAGCAGACGATAAAACAGCACAATATTCATGACCGTCATGATGGCCATACCCACACTGCCCAGCGTGTACGCAACCAGCGGCACCTTGTCCCTGTTGAGCACCAGCCAGCGGGTCATCCAGGCCAGGGTGTTGATGCGGAATACCACGTATGTGCCCAGGTTGATCATGCTGTTGACCCGGTACAGGGTGCCTGAGGCCAGGTTAGCCATTCGCAGGATCTGCCTGAGGTGAAGGAAAACGGAGTTGACCTCCACCAGCAGGGCCACCACTGCGAAACCCACGTAGCGGCAGGACAGGACAGAGAGGCCGAAACAGGTGATCACCTGCAGGGGGTACAGGAAACATGTTAACGTGGTGTTTGGCGGGATATTTGAACATTTTTAAAAATAATATCTAATGTGTGGATACAGTGATGAGCAAGATTCAGCAATAAATTCATTTTTTTCACAAATGTTTATATTATGTGAGAGAGCTTTTAAGACTTGATAAAAATAACATTTTTTATAAACGGATTTCATCACATTAAATAAAGACGACAAAAAAAAAAACACAATTAGGGGACATTTAATTTAGTAGGGAAGGGCTTCACTACAGACCCCACAGGACGGTACTATGTGGTAAAAGAGAATAAGGTGAAACCTTTCTTTAGTCACATTCAGTTATACACGCAGTAGTGTGTGTAGTATAGAGAAACATAAGCAGCTACTGTCTACATTCATTTTTGTAGTATTTAATATCCATTTCTAGTGTACTTTTGTATAGCATAATTGATCACCTGTGCATTTCTACAAGTAAATTATGTCCATAGTATCTGTTTATAATCTTCTCTGGTATTTTTCTCATCCACTGTACTGCAGTACATTGCTGTGCCGTGAGAGATCATCAGGTGTGCCGTGGAAAATGCCCACTTTCACCTGATTGGTCCAGAAATTATTCAATCGATGCAACGTGTCTCCGTACCTCTATCTATGTGGGCAACATTGCAGTGATAGGCAGAACAATTAAATGCTCTTCCACTAGATGGCAACAGATAGTGAATTAACCTGTCTATCTACCTGCTGCTGAAACAGCAGTGACACACCATGGATAAATATGTTGAAAGAAAAAATACTCAATCAGGATTCTCTGGTTCTGAAGAACATTTTGACCCAAATGAAGGCCCAAGTATGATTAGTAATGGTCAGAAAAAAGTAAAAAAGGTGAGCTCAAGACAGAACAATGAAAGTTATATTGCGTTTGGATTCACTTTTACTAGGGAAAAAAACGAGCCGACTCAGTTTGTGCCTAGCGTGCGGGGAAAAGCTGTCCATCAGTGCCATGGTTTCAAGCAAACTTAAAAGCCATCTCCAAACAAAACAACCTTTAATTCAAGATAAAAATTCGGACGACAAGAATATCAGCTTTGAGTTCAACCGAACAGGGCCAGATTTCACATTGAGTAAGTAAATTGAGACTACACTTTCATTCTATTTCATTAAAAAATAAAAAGATTTCTTTGGCGGTGTGCCGTGTGATTTTGCTGATGTAAAATATGTGCCATGGCTCACAAAAGGTTGGGAAACACCGGCCTACTTCATTTAATATACATATACACCTGTATATGTTCAAAGTACCCTATCAATAAATCACCTGTAAATTACTGACATAAAATACCATGTACTTATTCTTAATTTTTTGTTTTTATATCTGGACTTGCTGCTCTTTTGCACTCCTGGTAGGGTGCTAATGACTTAAGTTGAATCTAATCTGCAGCGACATTGGCAAAATTTGACTGCAATTCTACCATCATGGATGAATCACTCCAATAGGCCAGGAGGAGAAGATTACACAGATTAAACTAACTGTTGCAAAGAACTAGAAAGTTTTATTTGTATTTACTATAAACATACAAACATACATTCACCCACACAGAGACAGAAGGTCACCTCTTTCTGCCGAGCACTGTTTATGAAAGTCAGTTAGGTAAGGAATAAAAATCTCCACAAGGCGGCAGCAGCTGCATTCATTCCTAGCTGGAAACCTACAGACCAAGCAAACAAATCTGCCGATGTTAAGCCGAAGAGGAAAACGATTACTCACTATTAGATTCTTGTCAGCGAGAACAGCTGCCGTCTGAGACCCTCACAGCGCCAGCTGGGCTGCAGGTGTAAAGTCCCGGTGACACAACTGTGTCAATACCACAACCAGGCCAGCTCACATTGGGAGCTCCATGAGAACCCGAAAGGGTTTCTGACCTCATTCACACTCTGCGCACATTCACAGTAAACAAACACCGGTTACAGTCCAAAACTGCCATAGAAATCATAAAGTGCCTCCTGTGGCAAAGAAGTCAGCTGCAAGTAGAGTCCAGAGCGAGTCAAGTCATGGGACACGCCGCGGCAGAATACTTGACCTGTGACATCAGTTACGGCTCATCTGGAGACGGATCTTGTGCTCGTGCACGTGACGACACAGATGTCCTCTCCAATGCAACAAACAGTCATGTGACATCGGCAACACGATGTGAAGGAGCTGCCCCAGTGCGTCGTCCTAATACCAATTTGCGCCTTGAGAGTACCGGTAATGACACTTGTGGTCCTAGTTTAAAAGTTAAAAAAGGCTGTGACTGGTTGATAGTCCATGCGTGATCGAAATGATTCGCATCTCCACGGAGCCAAAACAGGGTCCATGTTTAGTCACGGGCTGAATATCTAGCCTCGGAGAAATCGTGAATCAGTCCAATGTTCAAATGTAATTTCATGGAATAAAGTAGTTTTTCTTTGGATAGTGGAGCAGAATGGTTACAGAATATCTTTGGGGCAAGTAGTTGATTGCCTCTAAAAACCACAAACACAAAGCAAAAATATCAGTGCAAATCTAAGATTTAGGCCGTTGTCATGTCACAGTGACTGTGAACAATTTTATTGACGACAACCGAGGCACCACAGATGCGCTACACAAACAATCCGACTTGCTGGGGTTTGAATGGCGGGTGGGGCGAGGACACAAAGGGACGCACGTATGTGTGAGATCACAATGCATTGTCAGTATGCTGCTTGCCTCCACCGTCGCCGTGCATGTGTCTATATTGATTGATATTTAAAACTAAAACAGGTGGAGCCAATGTTGATATAGCGAATCACACCCGAAGGCTAAAATAAATTCAGGCAGAATCTCCAAGTGAAAAATGAATTCTGTTCTATTTGCCTGGATTCCAAGCAACTCTAATTTCTAAATGAATGATACTCTGACAAAGGCTGAAAATGAAGAAAAAAATTAAGAAAAAAAAATGTATTGTAGATCAAAACTTTAAATAAAGATTTGTAATTCAGCATCAAATTGTACCGTGTGATTGACTACCCTTCGGTCTTTCATCAGAGAACAGTCGTCGAATTTCAACTTTAAAATGTTCTGCTTGTAGTGATGTCCGTTCGGGTGATCGTAAAAATAAATAAATTAAAATAATAATAATAATAATAATAATAATCTAGCATTCAGAAACTGAATGAATTACACGTTGATTTATTTTTGCACAAAAAGAAGACGGTAAAGGATAATTGTGATGCTTTTGATGGCAGCCTAAAATTCACCCTCAGCCTACATCCACAAATGAAAAGCTGAAATAATCCAGGGCATAGTTGTAAGCAACAATTAATGTCTTCCATTTAGAACAAAAAATGAACATCTGACATGACTGAGTATGTTTCATATTGTTGGACATTCTCAAATCCTCCACAGTGGGACAGAAGTTACTTCAAACAGCTGATTTCTGAACAGGAGACGAGGATGTAGGATCCTGATTTTTATCCTTTGGCTACACTTTGGACACAACAGTACACAACACACTAAAATTAACCATTTTTGCATTTTATTATAAAATCCCTACACAGCAAAGGAGTGCTTTAAATGAAATGATTTCCAACTGAGATGAGAGAAGACAGGTTGCAGCCACGGTTTCAAGAGTGATCTCTAGTCACGTGACCATCGGTGTGTGGGAGAAATGCACAATTAAACTGAGCGTTAGTGGTTAATGTCCGCAATGAGGTCAATAATTCCCATCATTTGTCATCCATGTTGACTTAACCGCTGATGGTTGACGTCTTTCCACTTAAGTCACATCGGATTTAAATTTCAGGCCTGACAGCACTGTTAAGACCACAGTCCCATTCCAGAACACTTGGAGTTTTTTCTCTTCAAAATGTGGTTCTAAAACTGCTAATGAGACCGGGCGGTTGTGTTGTTCTAACCTTACCATGTACATTTTTTCTTATGTTCCTTAGAACTATGTATGTAGAGTGGAACCTTGATTTAGGAGTGCATCAACTTAACAATTTCTGAGATATGAGCCGATGTTTAGTCGATTTTTTTTTTGCTTCGTGACATAAATCAAGATCCAAGTTGATGAGCATTTGATGACAAAATGGAAGCCGCTGTTGGTGAAGAATTAATGGCATTTCAGTTCATTTCAATGCAGAAATATAATTCGACATACGAGTACATTGAGTTACGAGCTTGGGTCACAGAATGATTTAAACTCGTAAGTCAAGGTATTACTGAAGTATTTTTGTTTTGCCACCTTGAACTATATAGATAAATACAATAATAACTTGTCAGAACAACAGTCCTGGGACTGCACCCTCAAATATGAGTTGCCTTTCTGACAAACACATACAAGCATTTTTTTCCACTGAAGCCACCATGCTAACTCCAACCAGCATGGTGGTATGCGTCACATAAAGTAAGGAAGATCCAGCATTCTCCAAAAGGCAGTTAAAGTCGATGCGGGTTGGAGTGCAGGTACGCGCGCACACACACACACGCGCGCGCGCACGCACATACACACACACCTGCTCATTATCCAGAGTCTTATCTGATTGGGAGTGCGTGACAGAAAACATAATAGAGCACAAACCCTGTTTAGATATGTAGGGAGAAAAAAAAAACACAAGATTAATTCGTCCTGACAGATCATATTTACTTTATGGACATGTTTAAAGGAGAATTTTGCCAAATCACATGTTGTTGTACCTGCATGATTATTTATTGATCTCTGCACCTGCATGTTTTTACTGCTGTCACTTTAAAAACCACTCCACCTTAACTTTTTTTTTTCAGAATTTGCAATTACCTTGCCACCTCATCATAACTTGCCTGTTGTCTGTGATATTATCTTTAATTTTTGCAACTTTGTACCTAAGAATTTTGAGAAACACTATTTCAATGCTCTGTATGTGTGAACCATAAGGCAATATTGATAAAGTTGACCGAGTGACTTTGAACCAATGGAAAAACAGTTATACTGATTGTGTGCGTCCACCCGCGCTTGCTTCTTGTTTTACGATCTCATGTTTATGGTGTTTTTACTCACAAACTAGAGAAATCAGTGACAGCCAGGCAGGCATCAGGGTCACAGAACTAAAACCCAAGGCCAAAACGGTTCAGTAACACTTTAGCTTTCAAGGATATGCGCAATGAATCTAGTGGTAAACTATAACAGAACTGAAATAACAAACAGCTTAGGGTTACAACTCTCTTAAAGGTGCCACCTTGATCACATGACACCGCGCCATCGTCAGGCGACAATCAGCACGCAATTCGTCACTTTCCCTGCTGCCTAGATGACATTTCATGTATTTACCCATGGAGGAAAGGGGCCTGCTCCGACAGACTGTGCTGCTGTTAACACCCCGAAATGTAATCCCCCCTGAAACAACCAGCGAGTGGATCAGACAATTAGAATGATTCAGCATTAGCTGGATTTACCCTGCTAAGCTTTGCTGAAGCTCAGCTTTCACAGACGGCGGGGTCAGCTGCTGCCGTCCCGGCAGGTGACATATCTCACTTGGACGCCACGGTAATTTTGAAAAAAATTGCAGCGGTGTCATGTAGAACCCGCCGTAATTAAGTGCCAAATTATTCCAGAGACCGATGAGAGTGGCAGGATTAGCTCTTGTTGACTACTGAGCTGGAAGAGCCAGTGGAAAGGGAAGGTCTTGTTAAAAAGCTGTTGCCGAAATAAAAACTTGGAAATTATATTCGGAAAATCCCCGAATGGCAAGCAATATTTCTGACTTATCTGTGTCATTTAGTTTTTCTTAGACTTATTTTTTTCACTGCAGTAGGGCTTCATGTGAGGATGAAAAAAAACTATAAATAAATAAATAAACTGTATGAAAAGCAGCGTGGGTGTTTGGTACATGCATTTTCTCCCTGTGGGCTCAATTAAATGTTATCTATGCAAACTGGTGAGGGACCATTTTTTGGAGGAGCTACTTAGGCTGCATATGCAGTCCTTTAAAACAATGTATGAACATTAAAAGAAGGAAAAACAGCCGCTGCCTTGAGGGGATTTAACGTGATAAAAAAGTGACCACAGGTCGAAGACAAAAACACACAATAAATCACACTGATTGAATGCAAAAAATAGAAATGGCTGATTTAAAAAAGTTACATTTAACCTTAAACACAAGAAGAACCGCAACAGAAAAGAAAGATTGTGTGTAACTGGCTGCTAACTGTGTTACTATGTCAACACTTTGCTCAATAGAAGGCTGGTGTGAAGGGGGGGGGGGAATAAAGGATAAAGAAATAAATGTTGCCATCTTATAAAAAACTTTAAAAAGACTGGAGACCCTGCAAAGATGTGCACATGTTAAAATGCAGAAGACAAGCAAGGGTTAAATCACTGTCCACTATACTGTCAACAAGATGTAAAAATTGTTACTTTATGGCAAAAATGCAGCAGTATGCAAGTACTAAACATTTTGGAACAACTGAATTAAAATTTTCTTTCAGTCATGAGATTGTTAACCCCGCAGACGGTGGAATTCAATGGTATAAATTGTGACAAGTACTGTCTATGCTGTGTCAGTAAATGTATTTACATTGTCACAAACACATACACACATGCATGATTCATACATGAATGATAACCCTACACTTTTTTTTGTTTTTTAATTTGCCTCTAGCCAAGGATACATGAGAGGAATACGGGTGGAATAGAACTTGAAAATAAAAAGAATTAAATGGTTATCAGGCTGATGAGAAAAAGGAAAAAAAACACGAGGGCTGTTGCAGCAAGATGTGGAACGCAATTAAGAGAGAAATTAAGAGAGGAGACTCATGAGAGCTTTAGGCAATCCGTAAGTGTATGTGTGTTTGTGTGTGTGTGTGTGTGTGTGTGTGTGTGTGTGTGTGCGTGACCTCAGGAGAGGCTTAACAAGCAGACAAACAGCCAATTTCAGTCAATTTTGATGTGGGAAAAGATCACATTTCTGCTACATTTTGAATTTAGGTTAATTTAGGTTACTCGCATTGAGGTTACCTTTAAATAGCTTTCGTGTAAAGACATGTGCCACGTAATAAAACAACGTACGCGGCTTAAAACCAGCATTGCATATCAAATAGCAATGAACACACTCCTCGGTTTCTCGAGGCATCTCCGCACCAAATACCACTGTAGGGCTAATGCAGAGAGAGATTGTAGCAGAAGGAAGGGGGGTCAAAAATGGCAGTGAGGTGACAGACGAGCTCTGAGCAGGTGGGTTGAGATTGACATCAACAGGAAGAGTGTCTCAACCTCCCCCTCTTCCAAAAGTGCGTGCGTGTGTGTGTAAATAAAAAGCACAACAAGGCGTCTGGCACAAAGTTTCAAAGGGCAAGCAAGGAAAACCAGAACGACAGTGTCAGGAAGTCAGGAAGTTCTGATCTCTGGTCCACCGGAGCTCCCAAATAAGAATATCTCCTTTGTCTCTTTTTGTTTAATAACATATTTTGTTTTTGGAATAAGGCCGTTGCCCATTGACATAAACTTCTCAAAGTTAAGGCCATCAAGATCTCAAAATTAAGCAAATAAGTAGGAAATCAACTTCATAAAGCCATGGAGAAAGTCTCATCACATTGCTCGAAAATTCAAAATATTTTGCCTGCTATGACCAAAACAGTTCAAAGTAGCACAGATATCCTGCAAGAAATAGTTGAAATGTATAAAATATAGACATTTTTTTTTTTCAGAAAGCACTGGATGAGCAGCTTCTGAATGAAAAGCCATTTCAAAGCATTTTACATTTTTTCACTGTATTTAATAAAAAGTGTGGCCAACTACCAGATTATCATACTTATCACCGGCTAAAACGTTTTCGTTTTAGTCGTGATTTAGATTTTATCTCGGAAAAGCAGCGTAAAGAAACAGATGATGCTTTCACGCGTTATCAACAAATACAGGTGATGTAAACAGCAGGTAGTAAAGATGGAGAGATTAGGATGAACTTTGGACTAATTCCACCAGAAAAATGACTGCATTGCAATGGAAAAACAGAGCCGTTTTTACATGCATAAAGGACAGCAGCTAACGCATCCTTGACTAGAGACATTCATTTTTTTTTCTTCTTTTTGATTAACATAGACTTACGTTTGGGCCTTCCAATCACACACACACAATGCTGTTGGAAAGTTTGATTGCATGTGCAACAACCACGACAGTCAGACTTTGTCCAGGGTGGAGGAAAAACCCTGTTTACATCCAAGTACAATTCTGTAAAGGTGGGGCTTCACAGCTACTGTATATTAGCATGAAATGAGTATGGGAGCTGGGAGTGGAGGAGCGTGTAACAAGCATGAAAGTAGACGTCCAATTGCAATAACGCCATTGTGCTTATATGGCAAGTGTACATTCATACATTTTTTTGGACAAATTAAATTTGTGCAAGGTGAAACGGGAAAGCAGTATCAGGAAACCATGAAGAAAGTTGGTTTCAGCTGTGACAAAGCAAGCAGGCGCATGTTCCCTTTGGCTTTACATGTCAGCACCACAGTACTGCATGGAGGTGTGAAGTGGGTGAAAAGAAAAGAAAAGCACCAAAGCTTTTATCAGGTGGCAGTTAGGACCTGTTTGATAATTAATAGCAGGACCGACTGCGCTTACAAACATACATACATATACACAATACACAACACACACACACACACACACACACACACATATATCTGTATACATTGGTTTGAAGTGGCCTGGCTAATGTCACATTTAGTTATTCATTTATATGTGTGGGTATATATTTTATATATGTACACGTGTGTATGTGCATGTATATGTATAAGTATGTACATCTTTTCTTGTTTTTTAAACCGCTTTGTTATTTTTATTGCTTTACCTTCATTGTTTGTTTCTTTGTCTGCATTTTGTGTGTGTGTGTGTGTGTGTGTGTGTGTGTGTGTGTATACATACACGTATGCATATACAGTATAATATGCTTGACTTGTTTTAATTCAGCAAATTTCTACAGTTGCCCTGTGAATCAAGACAACGTCCAAATGAAGACGTCCACATCATTACTACCGACGTCTGAAACACACGGATTTAGAAGATGAGGTTCACGGCACATTCGGAAAAACAATCAGCCACTAAAGAATGACCGAGTTTTTCAACTGGAACATGGAGGCGATCCACCTCTAGACATACTTCTGTTTTCTTCCGCTGAGTTTGGTTGAAATATATTAGCTTCTATTTTAGCTCATGAGCTTTAACAATTTGAGAAAAGAAAAAGAAGGACAAAATCAATCGGTGAACTTGTTTCAGGCAACGGTTGCAACACGTCCAACTTGGGAGGGATTGTGTTTATGTACTCGAGCGTTTCGGGAGTAATGCGCGAGCTGCAGCTGAGCATCAGATTCACATGTGAGCTCCCTGTCAAAACACAGATATAAATCATTTAATACACAAACACAACCTTACGAAAACAGTGAGTGCTTGCTTCCAATATACAAATGGTAAGAGATAGGAAATGGTCCAGTGAACTACTCTGAGGAGAAACTGATCGGAAGCTCAGTTAGAGATGGAAGACATCTGCTCGAACTCAGCGGACAGGTTTATACGCACTGTATACAAGGGGATATTGAGGGATGGCTTTTATAGCTCGGAAACACGAGTCAGTAACGATTTACCTCACACACACACACACACACACACACACACACATACACACACAGTGCACGGTTGCTGCACAAATTTGTGCGGAGGACTGTGGGATGGTGGTCATGACCGTTATCATGCGACCTGATTTAACTCCCGTTGGCTGACAGCGGGTCACGTCAGAGTCTCGCTGCCACCGACATTTGGTCAGAAATTCATTGGATGAGCCTTAACATGATTATATGGGACTGATAGGATCAGTTAGCTGTGCATGGGGGATTCATCCATGTGTGTGTGTGTGTGTGTGTGTGTGTGTGTGTGTGTGTGTGTGTGTGTGTGTGTGTGTGTGTATGTGTGTGCACATGTGTGAGGGAGTGTGGTTCCAGATACAGGCAGAGAGTGAGGTTTCCTATCGCTGCGCTTTAATAGAGCCAGTGGTTTACAGTATTGCCATTACTGTACTTATCATATCTCACTTAACAGGGCCTTTCACTCAGTGCTGAGAAGCATCTTAGATCCATGTTTTAGATCCACCTAGAAAAAGCATATGGCAGAGTGCCAAGAGAGGAGCTCTGGTATTGTATGAGGAAGTCTGGAGTGGCAGAGAAGTATGTTCAACTGGTGCAAGACATGTATGCCAGCTGTGTGACAGTGGTGCGGTGTGCTGTAGGGGTAACAGAAAAGTTCAAGGTGGAGGTGGGACTCCATCAGGGATCAGCTCTGAGCCCCTGCTTGTTTGCAGTGGTGATGGACAGGCTGACAGATGAGGTTAGACAGGAATCTCCATGGACCATGATGTTTGCAAGATGACATTGTGATCTGTGGTAAGAGCAGAAAACAGATGGACGAAAATCTGGAGAGGTGGAGGTATGCACTGGAAATGAGAGTAATTAAAGTTAGTCACAGCAAGACAGAACATATGTGTGTGAATGAGAGGAACTCGGATGGAGCAAAGAGGCTACAGGGAGTGGAGATCAAGAAGTTGGAGGATTTCAGGTACAGCAGTCCAGAGCAACGGAGAGTGTGGAAAAGAGGTGAAGAGACGGGTCCAAGCAGGTTGGAATGGGTGGAGAAAAGTGTCAAGGGTACTATGTGATAGAGGACTATCAGCCAGAATATGAGGAAAGGTGTACAATACAGTGGTGAGACCAGCGATGCTGTATGGCCTAGAAACTGTTACAATGACGAAAAGACAGGAGGCAGAACTAGAGGTTGCAGAGATAAAGATGTTGAGGTTCTCTTTGGGAGTGACCAAGATGAATAGGATCAGGAAAGAGTCTATCAGAGGACCAGCACATGTTAGATGTTTTGTGAGAGAAGGTCAGAGAAGCCAGACTGAGATGATTCGGTCATGTACAAAGGAGGGATAGTGAATATAATGGTAGACGGATGCTGGAATTGGAGCTGCCAGGCAAGAGGTCTCGAAGAAGACCAAAGAGAAGATTTATGGACGTAGCGACAGAAGATATGAATGTAGTTGGTGGGAGATAGGAGGATACAGAGAATAGGGTTCCATGGAGAAAGTTGACTCACTGTGGCGACCCCTGAAGGGAAAAGCAGAGAGAAGAGGAAGTGATTGCTAAAGTGAAGAGTGGATTTGTAAATTTGTGTTTTGCTAAATGGGAGGTAGTTGTACAGAGAGTTTGTAAACACAAACAGCACTCTCTACTGACTTCTGCCGTATGTTATCACTGTGCTGGTTCCAGTGTATTATTACTTAACGCAAAATAAAGCAGCAGGCTGAAGACTACATCTGGTGTATGCCAACTGTAAATAGACCAAAACAATTGCTGTCTTCCAGAACGGACCGAGCAGTGCTTGAGTGAACTTCAGGTAAGAAGGTAATTCAGTGCGATATAAAGGAAGGAAACAAACGTAGCACATTGTCAGCAGAAAACAGATGGTGATGCAATGTAAACAATCACACACACACACACACACACACACAATGCAGATGTAATATGGTTCTTTGTTGTGGTCTGATCGGCAAAATGTATGTACAATAATCCAGCTGATATGGCCTTTTTTAAAAAAAAAAAAAAATTAAAAAAGTGTCATAGCAGACTGAAACTTCAGTAGCAACAGAAGATAAAAGACTAAAGCTAAGAAAATTCCTCAGAGGAAAGACCGTTAGGCTAATGATCCCCTTCGGGATCTGTTGCACAAAGTTCCAGCTCATTATCTTTATCTTCAGGAACCCCAACTGTCCATAAACAGAATATAACTAAAATGTATCTTTGGCCTTTGCCCACATTCAAGATATCAAACTTTGACAGTCCTTCTCAGTGATATGCAAATCTACAGAGTTGTTGGAAATGGAAGAAAGCAAAACAAACAAAAAAAACAAAAAAAAAAACAGATTTTAGTGCAGTTCCAAGCCTGAGCTCTTCCATTATGGGGATCCCCTTTTATATATTTTAACCTCACAGCATATTAATATATGAAAAATGAACTAAAAACACCTCCTAAGATGGTAAATTAATGTTTGGGGGTTGCCATTTAAAGTTAGTAAAAGAAAAGATCTGACATGTCAAATTACATCGAATCCTATTCCATTAAAATCTTTCACACCAAGGTCACCAACAACAACAAGTTTGCTTTGACGCAAACAAAAAAAAACAACTCTCAACAGAGGACGTGGGCCTTCATTTTCACTGTGCATTAACTTGCATGCCCTGCCATCCTCACACCGAAGTCATACCAACCCGTCTACCGGGTTCACTGTTCAAAACCGCAAAGGTGCGGCACACTGGGAGGACGAGTATTCTTGCTTCGCCTCTCCTTCTTTGACCATTGGGATGTAGATTTCTTTTATGAAAGTCAACCTGCTTGGCTGTTTTAAGCTCTGATGATGGATAGGTCCCTCTACAAACAGCATTGCGTCATCAGCAAACTACATTCCACCCCCAGGCGTGTCAGCATGTGTGCCTCTTTTTACCTGCAGGCTTGACAGCAAACGTGGCCCTTTCACAGATGACAAATCTGTTCTGGAAGCATCTCAAGCTTGTTCATCGACACGCAAGAGGCTGAACTTCACATTATTATTCTAAGGCAGTTCTGTTGAATTATGCACATATCACAAGACTGATTTGACCTGATATGGTGAAAATGGGTTATTTTGTGATACTGCTAATTAGTTTGCTGCCAAGGCAATGCATTTGGGAAATCTTGACTTGGTTTCAGGTTGAAAGGGAAGGATAACAGCATGCCTTGTTCTTTGATACGCACCTCTGATTGACAAACAGTTTGCCAACAACAGAGCAGGAGCAGGTGGTGGGGCATCGTACCACGCAGTGAGTTAACCGTATGGCCACCTCCCTCGACCGGGACAGTTAAATTTACCCAGAATATCCAGGTTAAGGCCTCAGTTCCCAATACAACCCAAGGGGAAAGGCAGCGGGTCACAGGCTGGCCGAACCCAGTGGGCAGAAAAGGGTATTCCAAGCCTGGCATCTGAACCTCACATTATTGCAAAGTACTACAAAACATAGTATAACCCTCAGAATTTGGACAATGCAGATTAAGTGGACGGATGTGGAGACACACACACACTATTGTAATAAAGGCTGACAGTGGTGACAATAACCACTATCCCCTTTCAGTGAGTGAAAGAAGCATTTTGTTCCTAACGGTAATAAATGCATACGCTGCGGCATCTGTTGACATGTAGCGCGCGTTGTTTGCTCCTTCTGTTCGAAACAAGAGTGAAATGTTGATGATGATAAAACAAAGGATAATGAAATTCCTCAATGACATACCAGAGAGAAAAAAAATGAAAAACCTTAGTGAGATTCCAGAGCACACAGAGTCTCATTGGTTGGCGGCAATCCGACAAGGAGGGAGAGTACAAAGTGGGCAGATTAGGGGAGGATGGGGGAGATGTTAGGGGGCAATACAAGGATGGGGGAGCATAGGGGGCTCCTATGAGATGTATGGAGTGGGGTTGCAGGCTCAAAAATGTTTTGAAAGGTTGCACACAATTCCAGAACTGCTCTCAGGAAGCTAGGGGTTTAGTGCATGTTTTTTTCAGTGTAGTGTCTGTGTGTGTGTGCGTGTGTGTCTGTGTGTGTGTGCATGTGTGTGTGTGTGGGTGTGTGTGTGTGTGTGTGTTTCCCCTCAGAGCCTGGGGTTCATGTGGAGACCAGATGTCCCCCCCAGTCTGCATCTACACACAAAATAAGGGGGATCCACAGGGTTTCCCGCCAACTAGCAGAAAACATAAACACACACACACACACACACACACGCGCGCGCTCGTGTGCACTTAGCCACACAATTCATCTACTCCCTCATTCCTTTTCCATCTCCCCCAGCCAAACCATCTTGGCCAACTTTTGAGTGTGAATTTATGGATTTTATACTGAAGCAACAAGCTGGTTTAGACACTAGAGAGGATGGGGGGGGGGTCTATATTTTGACCAACTCATCAATTTGTTTAGAAGAAAAAAAAAAAGGGCAATAAAACATTTAAAAAAAATTTAAATTAAATTTAATTAAAAAAAAAAAAAAAATTCTGATTGCATGTTGTTTTGTCAAGATGTGACTGATTTAGTGAATGGAATTCTCTACATTTACAGACTCCAAAAGCTCCAAATCAAAGTGGCTAAAAAATCTAGCCAATATTTTTTAAACCAATTTAGTATCAGCCAATGTCTAAAACCCTAAATGTACTTTACATGGAACAAAAATCTCTTGTAGAAAAATTAATTGCGGTATCAAGTCAATCCGCCCATGAAACAAGAGAGTGGGGGGCAGAATGTTGCTTGCATTTGACTCAGCTGACCTGTTGTTGACCCTGAAGTCCTTTGGTCTGCATGACTGAATTAAAACTGAGAAATTAATTCTAGACTGTATTTTCCACTTGATTTTACTTTACCAACGGGTGACTCCGGGAGAAGTCTTGCCCAACCTGATAAGACAAGAAATGATAGACTATATTGATCTTGCAGGGAGGGAAATTCAACTGTCACAGCAGCCTTGTCGACAGAAGACAGCGCACATAGAGGATGCCAGTACAAACACATCTGTTAGATGCTTTTGTAGAAATCCATTACAAAAAAAAACCTTGAGATTTCTTTTGCTTTTCTGTGTGTCACTGTATTAAACTGAAAAGCTTGAATCACTGACTGCTTGACCTTTATCCTCTATTACTTATTTATGTTGTTCTTGAACAATTCCAGGGTCAAGAGACTTGGATGACTAATTCAAGGTTCCCAACAAATAAAAACAGTTCATTATTAGTCTTAATGTTGACACAACAGGTATTCAAAGACGATACTGGGTCTGGGTTTTTAAGATACTGCGAAGACCTGATCTCTCAATTACAGTGTAAATATGAGTGGGTCTTTCTTGGCGTGATTATTCAACTCAAGATTTTTGCCACTATAACCCCAGTTTAGGATTGAAAGCTTGAGGAGCACATCCATGCTTTGGTTGCATCTGCATAAGAAGGAGTGATTCACCCAAAAAAACGGACTCTGGTAAAAATCGGGCCCTCAACTGGTTTCAGTTGACGTTTGCTTGTGTTTACTAGGTTTCGGCTCATTGGTCCTTCAGACCACGAACCTCCACTGCTCCTGGTAGCAAAGAGAAAGGAGGAAATGAAATTCTGTGGCCAGAATGGCAGACATTTGCACAGGATATTCAGGTTCTAAAGCGGCGAGGATGTCAAATTCACGTAGAAAAAACATGGCCAATGCTTCTTGTAATCACAATATTGCTTAAAATAACATATTTTTCTTCCAAATAGCTGAAGACGCCTTACAAAACATGTTCCCGCTTGGCTACATGAGATAGCTACAGACAAATATTTATTTTCAAGCCTGGGAAACAAAAGAGAAAAGTTCCACCCGTCCTCCAGTGGAGACAAACCTGCAAGGCTCGTAAAGGAAAAATCTAGGAACCTGGCAAAGATGATCCTAAAGGCATCCAATGTATCATGTAATCAAGAATGTACACAGATATTTATACTGAGAACTGAATATGGCTGCTTTCCAAATCCCAACACCAACTCCTATGGCGCCGTTTTTCAGACATAGAAGTCTGAAAGCTGCAAAGCGAGGATGAAAACAAATTTCAAGTGAAAATTTGAAAATAAATATTGTTTTAATAAGTGAATTCACTGTTCAACATTGCACAACATCCCACATAAAGTGGTTCACACACCACTTTATATCTTAAGTGCTCCGTTACAGCAGAAACGGATATGATTGGAAGCGGTTCGTCCTGTATGTATCCTCAAATAGCTGGTTGACCTATGAGACTAATGGGTCCTGTGTCTGTGGGCAGAGGCTTTAATTTCAACCCGACGTGGAAAATTTAATTCCGCCTAATGAGTGAGGGATGACAGATATTTTGGGAACGAATCGGCAAACATGTTGTAAAAACATCCAACTCACATTAAGTCAAGTAGAACTAGCTCTCTTTGTTGTCCTCTCCCATTGTTTATTATCTACAGTTGAGACTCTTTACAAATCTACCAAACCAGCTATGTAAATCCGGGGTAATTTAGAAACCAGTCTGTCACTTTGAACTGTTTGTCATGTTCTTTAAGCCACTCACTCCAATCCCAGCCGCCATTGGAGAGGCAAGTTTTTAACCCGAGCAGTCCCGCCTGGACATAAAGATAGTTGCTGAGAGAGAGGATAATGCAGAGGAGAAGGTTAGATGGAAGACCCCTGGCAGGAAAACAATGTGAAGGAGGGAAAATACATCTCCTTTTTACGCAGTTTGAACAGATCAAACTCTTGGACTAACGCGAACAGGGGTCTGAACATCATTACGTAACAGCAGTTTGAAAAGCGCACAGCAACATCCTGCTGAAATACTTAAAGGCATACATTTTCTTGATAGGGAAATTAAGAACTTGATCATTTAAGCACCAGAGATATTGTGAGTGGGAAGGGGATTCACATCAAGTTATTGCCATATGACCGCGAGTGCCAACATTCCCCTAAGGAACAGCACCTTCTTTTTTTTTTCCTCTTCTCAACAACGTTTTGTGTCATCCTTTGCCTGCAAGGGCCCACCCAGCTCTCTAAAGACCACACTGCTTAGCGGAAAACACCCTGGCACAGTTCAGAAACAGTCAGACGCTTAGGTTGTCTCAACCTGCGGCCTCCAAAGCATCAGGAAAGAATGATTTCACTTCTTTGTTTCTTGGTTCGATTAAAAACCGTTCACCTCTCGCCTGATATATTCCATCCACTTACAGGTTCCACTGTGACAGGAGTTTTGCAGCTGTGTCGTTTAAATGTTCCGGGCAATCTGGATATTTCCTAGTATGATTTCATTATTCATGGGGGAAAAAAAAATCTACACTCTTGTCTCTGCCTGGGAACCACCTTCTTCTGACTCATATTTGTAAGTTTTTAGCTCACTATTTCCAGGAGTCGTTTGCAACCGTGGCCGACAGGGATTCCACATTATTTTGTAAGGACTGGCAAACTAAACCTTGACGATACATTAACAAAAGTGGATAGTTCTGCTCAAACAAAGGTAACATCACCCATTTCAGTCTGCTATTTTCTTGCTGAGGCACCTGAACCAAAGGCTTTCAAAAAAGCCTGTAGTTTCCCGAATATTAAGTGTATGTTTTTTCATAGTATTCAAACGGGGTGACCTATTCTGAGCAGATTTATCGGAGCTTCCTGTTTTCCAAAGGAAGCCCGAGGTCACGTCTGAAAGGATCCCCTTATGAGGGAGTGATCACGGCGGGATCTGTGGGGCTTGTCGTCCAGAAACAAGCCATAATCTCCTTTTCGGTCAATCAGACAGGGGGGAAATGATCCGTGGAATGTCTAACTTTGCTTCTCCTGGCTCGCCACAACAGGGATCAACAAAATGTAATGCAAAACACATGCCTTGCCGTACGCTTAAATAGCTAGGGAAACCCTTAGTTACGGATATTAATCCCAATTTAAACGGCTTCCTCTGTGACTGACGTGCTTCTGTTCGTATATAGTTGGACACATTGCACGTTGTCTACTGAATAATATCAGTTTGCTTCGTCAATCTTGGTGGGCCTCAGTTTGATGGCCTCTGGAAAAAAAGTTATGCTGAATGCTTTGAGTTTTTCCATTCGCAGCTGTTTGTCCGTCTATCACATATCAAATGAACCAACATTTGCAGAAAGTCTCAGCTCTAGAATATTAACTCGCAGTTGAAAAATGTGCCTTGAATTTTAACGGATATAAAACGCTGGATTAATCACAACTAACTGTGGACGATCAATTCTGTGATGCCCCGCTTGGAATAAATCATCCCAATGTGGAGTCAGCGCATAGAGCTTGGAATGTAAACGTGGGACAAATGATCCTCTCTTTTCATCCACTTCGCACAAGTTGGTCCCAAGAGGCCTCTGTGCGCAGGTTAGATTTTACATCGGCGTACAAAGAAAGGCGACAGTGATTAAAAGGGGAATGATAACTTAGCGGGTCTCGCCCGGTTTAATGTTACGGACCTGAGCAATTGTCTTGGACTTTGGATAACCAGGGCTGCTGGGTTTGCGGTCTGGATTTGGTTCTCTTGCTTGTGTTCAAGAGCCACCAAATTGTTTTCATTTTAACAACACAAGACAAAAAGGCATCAGATGAGAAGACAGAGGAAGGGTCAAATGACGAGTCCCTTTAAATGTTGTGTGGATCAATATAGTAAGAGGCCAGTGAAATCGGAGGGCAACTGGGGAAAGTGGAGGGAGCGATTGGAAAGAATTAGCGGGCAAGCACAGAAAGCCGTGTGTGTGAGAGAAGTATCCATCCCTCCCACGCTCTGGTGACAATCTGCAGCCAGCTGGTCCGACCAAAGGGCCCATTCACTGCTCTTACAGGAAGTGAGTTCAGCAAAGAAAAAAAAAAGGATTTTGAGAAAAAACTCTTGAGAGGGTCGAAAAGGACTTCCTAAAAATTAGTTTTTTGTTTGTTTTTCATATCAGGTGTTCAGAATTTATTTTTTTGCCCCCAAAGGAAGTTACCACATGTGCCACAAAATCTATTGACTTGTTCACAACTTAAGGCCGATTTTTTTTCCACCACTTTCTGTTCCAATACCTTTCCATAAACATTTCAAATACACCTGCTAACCTAGTTTTGACACAGTTGGTTACTAATAATAACACACACTGATGAACCAGATAGTTGATGTGCAGGCAGAAAACAACAAATGGAAAGAACGCAGATAAACAACCAGTGCCAATTCTTGTTTGTAGATGAGACAGTATGTTACATTTATGTGCTTTTATTGTAAAAGCCTAATTTTTTATTTATAACCGTGTATCTGAAACCTTTTCCAAAATGCCTGCAGACATGTATTTCTGCACGCCCCGTGCTTAAAAACTTGCTTCGATCAGCAGCCTGCTGCGAAATCCAAATTCAGCTCAGTTCCAAAAAAACTGTAAACAAATAGCTCCAGGCCGTATAAACTGGCGACGGACGGTTGTGCACAACAGTGACACAGTTCTAGATCAGAGGTCAAGCAGTCGGAGGGGAATGCTGTTCAGTGTTAACGCTTCTCAGTTTTTTTTTTTCCTTTTTTCTTTGCGTATTGAGGCAGGTAAGAGGTTAACTGATTTGACCTGTTCCAAAGATGCAGGATGACACAAGGAATGCCAGAAGCAATTGTATCAGACACACACAGCAAGAGCATTCAGGTGGAGTTCAATTCAAGGCGTAAATGGAGACTTGAGCGCTCCGCTGGGTTGGAGGCCGTCACATGCCGCGCCTTAACCAATTCCCGTGTTCCGCCCATGTGAGTTCAGAGAGACAAGACGGACAGGAATTTTGTCTTTTCCCACGCACTTGCCTCCAACAGGTGCTCAGGTGGCTGGGGCGGGGGGGGGGGGGGTGTCGGTGAGACCTACCACGATGTGATGGAAGAGCAGCTCCCACGACTGGTTCAGCTTCTGGTTCAGCACCATGTCAAAGAAATCATAGATGAAGTAACCTGCGGGGATAGAGAGCGTTCAGTCAGGGGTTGACAGCAACTTCATGTCTGACAGTGTATTCATCAACCAAAACACAAAACAATGGCAGCCACTGGCATATCAAGTGTGTCAGGGAAGGTGGGGGGAGGGGGGCACAGACCCTGCTTCCATGACGACTGCTCTGATGGCAACCACGATGTGTCTTGGAGAGGGGCTATTCATATCCACCACCACCACCTTCCCTTCCCCACCGCCAGCCGTATCCATGGTGACAGCTTTTCAGAATGGTGAAAAAATAATGAAGTGTCGGGGATGGGGACAGTGCGGGGACGGCGGGGGTTGTGAGGGCCTCTTGGGGCTCCCGCTAGGCTGGAATTAACCCTATTATGTAGGAAATTTGACACCAGGGGCCCTTCTGTCGCTGTGGTGGTACGTATGTAAGTCTCGACGTGGATCACGTCACACAAAAGGAGGGAATCATTCATAGATTGCAACCAATATCCTTTTGTTTATTTGCATAATCTGGACAACATAACTCGCATTTGCTGACGCAGCTGCATGATCTCATTTTGAAACAATTTGTCTATTGAACAATGGCTTATTTTTCGTAGCAGAGGTTGACTTTGGGTCAGGTTTTGACACAGATGTATCTTATCTCTCCACGTGTGTTTTTCTAGTGAGTCATTTTGCACCTTCTATTATACTCTACATAGAGAAAACAAAGCTCAATCACAAAAAGACTAAGAATAAAAGCTTTCCGTCAGTGCCATATCTTCAGCCTTCTGCGGTAAAAGCACGGTGCCGGTGTTCGAGACAACGAGGGAACAGGATGGTTTGACTTTCCACTGGCTCCAATCCAGAATGGGACACTTTACGACTTCACAGACAAGTTTTCCAGGTTGTTTCTTCCTGCAATCAAGCCAAAAGACTAACTGACTGTTTGGCAGCGCATTTACGCGACTGCTGCATTCAGTTCTCAAAACCGGTCAATGGATTGTTTTTTTTTTCAGAAGGACACATGTCAAGATCGGTGCAGTAGAAGTCAGTTGGTTAATCCAGATGTTGGTTGGTTAAGACACCCAAAGGTTGTAAACAGGTGACCAATTGCAGTCAAGGTTAAAAGTCTGAAACATATACAGCAAAGGTGCAAAGGCGCAGATGCGTAACAATGGCGACAATTGTCGCTGGGCCGATCCTAGATGTGCTGTTCATGATGAGATGACATTCATTTGAGCTTCCAGTCACACTCCTGGGGGAAACTCCTGTCTGGCTGAGCTTTGCCATGAGGATCCTTGTCGCAGGAGGCCTCCGGAGAAGTATTTGAACAGATCTGCTTCTTCTCTGTGTGGTTGTTTTTGTGTTCTGGAGATGTCACGTGATGACGTGGGGTGACGCCTGGTGCCTGGGGCTGATCATAATGCCTTCCATTGATCTTCACATACCAACACAGCCCTTTGCTTTGCCAGCTTTTCGCGTCCGGGATTCTAGAAAGAATGTAAAAAATCCCGGGAATTCTAGGGGGAGCCCTTGTTGCTTGGCGCCGAACCAATACATTTACGGTTTAAGGCGACTCGAGCGCCAAGTGCTTCTCCAGAAGCATTTAAGAATAAATAAGATAGCCTAAAAAGTGGGGGCGAGTTACTATATTAAGAATAAGGGGTCGTATGTGGACTCGGGCTTCAGGAAGGGAGTAACTCTCAAGTCAAGTTAAGAATCACTTATGTAAGTTTCTTATTGGGTTTACGGGGATCAGAGTAGATTAGGCTTCACAATATAATATGGTCCCGTGTGGGGCTGAATTTCAAAATCATTTCCAAGAACCCAAATAAAGCCAAGTAGATTTTACAAGGATTATATTTCAGGAAAGGTAAACACACACAAATCCCCCCAGCAGCATCATGATAAAAAGTGAGGTTGAGTTGTGTATCTGTACACATCAACAAACGGTGACCATTCATTGCAAACCGATATGATGTGTGAAACAAATTTATCGTTGATTTTTATGTTTTCCCTTGATAAATTCGCCTTATCAGTTTCCCAGCTGTTGAAAAATACCCTCAGAACAAACAACAATTTTCAAGAAATTGCATAAAAATTTGAAGGAGATTACTTTGTCAGATTGCTTCGTCTAAACATGGGAGATGACTCGGAATTGACCTTTTCCCCTTGTGATCCTTACCTCGTCATATACTTGAGCACCTGAAAGGCACTTCGTCATACAGACCATAGTGAGATCAACTGAGTTTCTGTGTAAATTGAGCTTTGTTCATTTTCGGCATTAGCCATGATTTCTTTTTTTGAACCAGATTCGTATCACAGAACCAATGACTGAAGGTCACCTGACGGCTCGCTGGTGACGGACCAGGTTACCTCGGTACTCGCCATTTGGTTGTTAATACTTGGCGGCGCATTTTATTTGAGTTCATCTGCAGAAAAATGGGATTGTATCCGTGCAGGCCTGTGAAATGCCTGTCAAGATACAGTAAGTGCACTTCCTCCAGCGGGCCCATCAGATAAAGCTAAATGGACCTCTACTCACCGATGGAGAAGGACACCAGTGCGTGAGAGAACGCAGAATGAGTCTCTATCAAATCCTCTGCCATCTGTGGGTGCAGGAAGAAACTGAGAAAACAAAACATAAAATATATTTAGGTTATTGGATTCTTTTTTGAGTCACTTCATTTTGTATTAAATTTTCATTTTTAATTTTCACAATCCACATCCAAGATTAAACCACACTACAATCACCAATCACATTTTTTGTGTTTTTTCATTTATTTAACTTATTTTTTATCCAGACCATTTCACATCACAACCCACGGAAGTTGTGATATCGAAGTGTATTTTTTGGCGCTCATTTTCGGTTACCTCAGAATGAACGACTGCGAGTAGGATGAAAATTTAAAGTGAATCCAACAGTGATTTGTGTGTGTGTGTTTTTTTTTTTGTTTTTTTTTTTATAACTTACCACAACACTGCCCATATGGCTGTGATGCAACTGTGCACGAAGGATGCGGAGATGTTTCTCCATTTCCACGCGTTCCTGCAGGCGCTGTCGGGCGCGGGCAGCCGCCCGACCCCGGCGTTCACCGCTCGGAAAAATCCGTACGACCCGCCGGTCGTCAAAAGGACCGTGGCGGGCTCCATGGCTGCGGGGACCGCGTCTGGATCTCCTGTTGCCGACGAGGGGAGAGGGAAGGGGGGCCTGGAAAGAGACAGACGCGCCGGAGGAACGACCGAGTCGATCGGTGGCGCTCGTAAACGCGTGGGAGAGGAAAAAAGGAGGCGAGTTTCTCTCACGACGCGCCCGTTGGAACGGACGAGAAGGTCACGGTGACAGTTGTGAAAGCCTACTGTTAGAAAACATCTCACACACGCACACACCCCTCCCCTCGCTTGTGTAACTTTTTGACATCAACCGAAACCCAGCAGCCACAGCAACAGCGGCAGCGTCTCCTCCTCCCGCCGCCCTACTACGAGGAGGCGCGGCCAGAAGCATGCTTCACTTGTGCTGTGCCGCGTTCACGTACAGTCGGAAATGTTGCGAGCACGTTTTCAAACCTCGTCGAATTCGTCCTAAACACGTTTTGCAAAAGGAGCGCCGACACTGACATGCCCACAACAGAGACAATAAAACAACTTGAAGTTCTATCACATTTTCCTGCAAACTTCATTTTTCCTCTTTTTTTTCGTCAGTATGTATAAGACGCTCTCAAACCGTCGACAATTAAGTTATAATTCAATGTCATAAAATAATATCCTTGGGTGTTGGATTGAAAGCGAGTTACAAAAAGGGTGACCTAGATGCAGTTAAGGTGGAGCTTATTTGTTTTTATCTTGACGTTTAAAAACGTCGTTTCCGGTGACAGTTGTTTTTCTGTTAAGTAATCTCATCTCGCTGTCTATCTGGTTTTATTTTGCTTCTGTAACTTATATATCTTAAACCCTGACAACACATATAATGTATTATCTTTATTTACTTATTTCTGCTCATTTCATGCTTATTCTTATTTCTTCCTGTATGGGGCATCTGGGATCACACAACTTCCTCCAGGATGTATTTCTGATTCTGGTCATATTTTGAGGACAGCAATTTGATTCTTTTAAGCTTCAACAAATTCACTTTTTTCAACAACATACACACAGATACCTTAAAAGTTGGGGTTGAAAAAGCCATTCAAGTACAAGAACCTAATTGGTGTGGTGATGCAACGTTAGATCCCCCTGTGTTCATTTGTTTATGATCCAACAAGGTAGGTTTTTCTTGGTTTTCTTTGTCTCCCACAGATACATGGGATTTGTAGTCAATGTCAACACAATTTGTTAGAGGCGCAGTCTTGGTACCATTTCCAAGTCTGTTTGGAGGCTGGAAGCTGGAGTGCTACTGTGTTCATTCTCCGGAGGAAGTGACCAGAACAGCTACTGACTGCGCTCATTCACATGCACGCGCACGCCCTCTCACTGACACACAGCCGATAGAGATGAATGGAGGCCTTTAGATAAGATATGGAGGTATTTGGTTAAACAGCGCCCCCGTTCGGCCAAGAGCGTAAATGTCAGAATAAGTCCATTAAAAAAATGAGTTGAAAAACATTTTATGTTTAATTCGCTTATTACAGCTCACACAAAGTTATTTTTATTTAAATAAAAACTGCATGTGATAGTGACAAAAAGATAATTAAAAGATGTGTTTCCTAATGTATTTGTTCTGAATTTCCTCTGATCCAAAATGTAGTCCTGCTTACTGCCAGCTGGCATACATGAAGCATCGAAAATATTTGAAATCTTTTGTGATCAAGATTTGGCAGGTACAAGTTTAATGAGGAAGCTGTAAGTTTCCTGGTTACAAGAACTGAGAACTTTGAGGCAAGAGATGACGTGATCTTGGCGGTTGTTCTTTCTTCTCAGCTGTTCCCATCAGGGGTTGCCAAATAATTTCATCTGCCTCCATCAAGCTCTATTATGTCAACTAATATCACGTCCTCTTTCACCCCATCCATAAAACTCTTCTTCGAGAGGTCTTCTTCGAGATCTCCTGCCTGGCAGTTCCAACCATAGCATCCTGTGATCCATGTATTTGCCATGTCTCCCCTGTACATGTCCAAACCACCTCAATCAGGCCTCTCTGACTTTAAGTCCAAAATATCTAATATGTCCCGTCCCTCTGATGGACTTATTCCAGATCCTATCCATCTTCATCTCTGCCTCCTGTGCCACTGCTTCTAAACCAGACAACACTGTGGTCTCACCACTGTTAAAATGGTAAAAAGCTAATGCTCTACACTAACAGGTAACAAGGCCAGCAGGTCTTTTGTTCTATTCACTAAGTTTTATATTTTTGTGTGGCATGAGGATTCTCACGTCAAGAGAGGAATTTGGAAAATTCCCGTCCTTAATCTAGTATTCCTGTGTTACTAAGTGTACTTGCAAAAACTGTTGAAATTCACGCGCAGGAATGCATCATGTGATGACAAAGGTACACCCAACTCTGTATTTTCCACTAACACCCCCGCGCGCAATCAAAGACATATCCCGAGGCCCAGTCCAAGACACAGCCTGGCACACCTAGCTGCCCACTTCCAAAAATTGTGAAAAGCAACTCCTTATTAGGAAGTAACCTTGACCATCGAGATGGCGGTATAAATCACCCACTCTCCCTTAGAGGGGGGCCAAAACTTCCCCATCTGCACATCCGACTGGACGCGCCTCAGCGGATGTCTATGGAGGGCGAACGATGCCCTCGGGGTGACATTCATTCTGGCCCGGGATATCTCGTATGTGTATTTCTTGACTTAATATTTCTCCGTCTTTAAAAAAAACACTTATTGCCTAATCAGTTCCTGACAGTATCGATGTTTTTCTTGGACCACATCTGAACACACCAGGACAACAAAGTCTGGTTCCTTGGCGGAGGGCCACAAAAACGGACACCTCCATCTTCAGCACCTTCATCTTCACCCTTTCTAGCTGAAACTTCATCACCCATTACCCCTGACACTTTGCTCCAACTGTTCCAAACAGCTTGCTTTCTTCACCACTATTCCACACTCTCCATCGCCACCTAAAATCCTCCATCTTCTCTAACTCTACTTTCAGTAATCTCACCCTTCCGAGGCTTCATTATTCTCCTTTCCAGAGCATACCTACAGCTCTGTAGATTTTCCCCTACAAACTCTAACTACAGATTACAATGTCATCTGCAAACATCAGCAAACAAAGAACATAGATTCCTGTCCTGCACCAATCTAACATGAGCTTAGCAGTTGAACTTGTAAAAGGAGAAAAAGTCTTCTCTTCAGCAAAGTACATATTTCATTGTACAGGGAAACACGATTCCACACTGTACATATGACAATTAACACTTTGAATCTTGAATCTTAATTATTTTAGAATTCTCAGTAAGGTGATATTAAACATTACAATATTGTATAACCTGGCAAAATGTAATATATGGTAATGTCATTATTTTAAAAAATGCAATTAGTGCTGATTTGTGGTATTTTATGACAAATTCTCATGGCTCTTTTTTACATTTGTTGTTACATATTGCATGACTTGCTGAAAAATACACGGCGGGTTTCTAATTGAACGATAAAAATGGTGCACTTCACACAGAATTAGTTCTGCCAAAGTATGCAAAATCCAAAAATCGTGTCTACAGACAAAAAGAAGTTGTTACTTTATGCAACATATTCGTAGGCTTTTGAAACTGCAACAAAAAACCTTTTGTTTTGACCAGTACTATGTGTGAAACCATTCAGAAAACACAACAAAGTTTCTTCTGCATTGTACTATAATTGATTGGACACGATTACAAAATGCTGCAAATTCTCAAAAATTCAAGATTTATAATGAAGGAAATATCTATGTTAATTTTGCCTGCCGACTTAAGAAACCCTTAGACTAAATTATAAATTTGAAAAATCCGAGGGCCGTAATAAAATGTGGAAAATAAAACGTATTTATTTCGATTAGTGTGGTAAACTAGCAAGCAATTAAGCTAACAAGCTAGCTTGCATAACGCTTTCTAGTTTAGCTAACAAGCTAGCTGGTTCGACTACTGTCTCCGTTGGCGCGTCACCATGGTAACCAATTGTTCTTCCTGCTACAAAAAAGGTGATAAACTCAAATGTTAAAATGTACTTGTTGGGTTTGTATCAGCTCTGGTTGTGTCACAACTGCGACCGTCGAAAAAAAAAAAAAAAAATCATCAGCTGATGTTAACTGGGGCGGTAGTTCGCTTATCTTCCCCTCCCAACCGACTCCCCGGTGTCTCCGGGGCAGCTTTGGGAGGAGCCCGTGATAGAGCATGGGACCGTGTGCGTCACCGGTCACGGCTGCTCCTCTTCGCTAAACACACCAGTGACAGTTGAGGCAGGCGGACTCACCGTGGAGGGAAACGTAAAGGTGAGTTTAGCGTTACCAGATTGACGTTTCTCTGTTTTTACACCGCCGGGGACAAATTAACGGTGAGGAAAAGGACGTAAACCACGAGTGGTTGCCGAAAAGGGACACTACATTTGCGACAATTCCGTCTGGGATCAATGAGCGGATAGTGTCGTGTCACGTGATGGTTATCGACAAAGATAGAAACATCACTTTGAAATTTGCATTTCATTTGTTGATAAATTTGTGTGTGTAATGATAATGTTTGTTTTTTACATGCATATTTGCATGCTCAAAGAAACAGTTTCTTCATCATCATCTTTATTACTGATGAAACAGGTGTAGCACGATGTGTTTGTATGGCAACGTACTAAGCTGATGAAAAGGTAAAACAAGCGAAAATGTGCATTTTTAAATGTTAAATGACGAGCAAGTATGTGAACATTTTAGTGTTTCACTTCAGTCTGTGTTATGTTATAGTTTATCCTGGGCAGCTTTAATAGTTTAGAGACGTGAGTGACAAAAGTGCAAGTTCCTCACTTATATACTCTTTTGATAACACAATAGTATAGTTACTATAGGTACTATATGGTAACAGTTACTATTATTGCCACTCTTCTGTCAGCCGCTCCCTTCAGGGGCTCCACAGTGAATAATCTTCTTCCATCTAACCTAATTCTGTTTTCTCTTCTCTCAACTAGCTTCATGTCCCCTTTCACTCCATCCATATATATCTGTCATTATTATTATTATTATTACTGAAATTACCGCTATTAAGGACCTCTTAAAATTGTCGAAATAACATTTGTTTTATGATCTCTATTTATTAATTTAAATTTATTTCTGTATAGAAGGTTTTATTAGCATATCTTTTTTGCCATTTCTAATACACTTATCTGAGCAATCAGGATACAAATTATGATTAAAAAAAAAATCCAGCCATTTAGAGTCTCTGCATCCTTTTTCTTATTAGTCTGTAAATCTTGTTTTTTCACGTTTGCATCACTTATTGTAAATCTATCCAAGGTTTGGTGAGTGTCTTAGCTGAGTGTAGAAGTGCAGTTTCCCATCCACATCTGTTCATAATCATGTAACCTGAGCATGTTGTTTGTTCACATAGTGGCAGCTGTAACTCAAATGGCGACCCAACAATGAATGTACTGATTTTCTTACCAGAAATGAATTCCCAACAAGAACCAGGTAATAGTGAAGATCCGGAGGAAGTGACTGGACTGGTCTGTCAGGAGGATGACCTTAAAGATGGGCAGTAAGCCACAAATCTTAACATTCACGCCACAATATCTATTGGGGAGCTCCACTTCTTTACATGTCAACCCATATCTTTATTTGTATCTGTCAAGGATGAAGGAGGTCTCTGTGGAGGAGCAGAAGGTGCTGCTTGTTCGTACTCAGGGTCGGTACAGCGCGATCGGAAACCAGTGCTCTCACTACAACGCCCCTCTGGTGAAAGGTATGACTCCTTCAAGGCTCTGACCTTTTGACCTCTGAATGACCTTCATCATGTTCGCTGCGCATTCTCTTTAGGAGCGTTGGTCGGTGAAAAAGTAAGATGCCCTTTCCATGGCGCTTGCTTCAATATCAAAACCGGAGATATTGAGGAGTATCCGGGGCTGGACTGCCTTCCCTGCTACAAGGTAAAACATGTCTGTAGAGTTTACTGAAGCTATTTTACTCAACTTTCCATAATTCTCAGTATTTGTTGCTCGGGTTTCTTGCTCCCTCTTGGTGGCTGTCACAGCCTGAGAACATGATTCTGTCAGCGTCAAAGAGATCTGTCTCGAGAAACAAGTAGTTCACATTTAAAGTGAAGCTATTATATTTTAACAGGTCAAAGTTCAAGAGGGAAAGGTCTATGTTACCATCAACAAAAAGGTGGGTTTGGGGTGAGGTTGAATAGATTAGACAATCAACTATTTACTGTTATAGAATTATATTGTAATGTTCTTTGTCCATCCATTAGTCCATGAAACAGACCAGACGTGTGAGGAAGATGTGCAGCCACGTGCCAGACATCAATCACACTATCTTGCTCGTCGGGGGCGGTAAGGGCTGTACCAGTTGGTTTGGCGTCACGCCGTTTTTATGCGCCTGTTAAATATAAACAGACGGACTGTGCTGCTTGTGACCGCAGGCCCCGCCTCACTGGTTTGTGCCGAGACACTGCGTCAGAACAACTACCAGGGACGAATCGTCATGGTCACCAAGGAAACCCTACCGCCCTTTGACAAGCCCAAACTGAGCAAGGTCAGTCCTGTTGCAAAGATCATAAAATCCTGTGTTCTGTTTTTAGGAATTACATCACATTCATATTTGCTCCTTCGGTTCAGTTTTCTATTTAAGGCTAGTGTTGCTTCTTTTCAGGCTCTGAATGTGGATAGCAGTAGCATCATCCTCCGCTCAGATGACTTTTTCCAACTGTACGGGATAGAAGTGTGGACAAAGAAAGAGGTAAAAAGCGACAGAAAAGAGCGGGGTGTCTGTTGGTGATAATGGTCTGACTTCTGATCACGTCCAGAAATTTCTGCCACACAGGTGGTGTCGGTGAGCCCTCGCGATAAAACAGCAAAGATGAGCGACGGCTCCTCGCAGGGCTACGACCAGCTACTCATCGCAACAGGCTGCAGGTGAACATGACCTAAATCCGAGGAATGGCTTGCTCTTTGAAGCGCTGACAGCATGAACGTGTAAAGGACATTGTTGTTGCTGAGTGGCTTGAGCACGTAGCCTTTGCGTCCACAGAGCCAGGCCGCTCGGCTGCCCGGGTAAACACCTGACGGGGGTGAAGTACCTGCAGAGTTTTGAAGACGCCAAAGAGATCCACTGTTCCAGCTTGGGCCGCAAAGTAGTCGTCATCGGTGCCTCCTTCATAGGTGGTCTGATTTTGTTTACATACGGTTGTATCAGATGGATGGATACATGGATAACCTCTAAGAATAATGTAAATTCCAAGGCATGTGATATAGACCTTTTTGCAAATATTTGTTTATTAAAACTAAATTAGCTGATAACCGGCCATCGTTCCAGCCACACAACATCAAGCGTTCACTGTGGAGGAATACACATTATTACAGCCACACTACCCATGGGAAGATGCAGCACTTTTCAAAATGTTTGTCTTCATAGGGGTAAATAGATTCCACGCAAAAGTGACCTTGTTCCCGAATACGACTTGTGCCAACATACACAGATGACCTGCTGATAATGCTATGACTTCACAAGAAGACTATTCCACTTTTTAATAAGGCCTAGAAAATACTTCTAAGTTAATCTGATGGGTTTTTGACATGGAACTTAGGGACAAAATATACATTATTTTTTTTTACATTTCAAGAATTTTAAACAATTAACAGATGCTTTCTCCGTACCAACACAGGGGATTATATGTGCGCCATATAATATGATTTATGACTATGACAGTTATATTCATTTTAAATATTGCACTGCTGAACAAAAGCTTACTTCTGCTTCACTATGTCCATTTATCTTTGCATTTATCTATTTGAAATCGGATTTTCAATGATTTATCAATGAACATTTTCTTAATTCCCCAAAGTGAAGCACAAAAATTAAACAGTAGGAACAAGGATAAAATGAGGTTTGATTAGACTGATACATGATCACTAAGATGGCTTACCGAGAAATGCTTTATGCTTACAACAGGTATGGAAGTAGCATCTTTTCTGTCGGATAAAGCCTTGAGCGTTGCTGTTGTTGGCGCCACCACCTTCCCTTACGAGAACTCCCTGGGCCCCGAGATCGGCAAGATGACCATGCAGGTGCAAAATATGATAGAGTTACGTATTTCCACAGAGAAAACATTCTTTATGTGATTATTTAATGCAGCAAACTCAGAAAGAATGACTCCTTTTTAGATGCTGGAGGAAAACAACGTGAAGTTCCACATGAACGACGCAGTCACGGAGCTCAGAGGCGAGAACGGAAAGGTGAGTGCCTCCCGGTGGCCAGCTGACTTATACCGTTGGCGTTCAGTTGCAGTTCAGCAAAGGTTTTCCCCATTTGCAGGTGAAGGAGGTGGTACTGAGGAGCGGTGCCGTCTTGGAAGTTGACGTGGTGATTGTCGGAATTGGTGATGATCCGTGCACAAAATTGGATTAATACCACTTCTAATTTTTTTTTCTAATATGCATGTCATTGTGACTTGCTCATTTTGTCATTTGTGACCGAATGCACTCCCAGGTGTCATCCCCAACTCAGACTTCCTGGAGGGGAGTGAGGTCGAAGTCGATTCCAGGAAATCGATAGTGGTTGACAAGGTAAAGAAATGTGTGTGGTTTGGTCCATCGTTTACTGTAATGTGTGTGTGATGTATCCCATATCTCCTCAGTTCATGAGAACAAATCTACCAGATGTTTTCAGCGCGGGAGATGTTACCTCCTTCCCTCTGGCCTTTCAGGGAGGTCGACGGGTCGCTATCGGTCACTGGCAGATGTCACAAGCCCACGGTAAGGACTTTTTTGTGTCTATTTTTGGGGAAAAATACTAGAAGTGAAATTTAGTTTGGCTTACCACCCTTTACTACAGGAAGGGTGGCGGCACTAAATATGCTAAACAAAGCGACGCCAATAGCATCCATCCCGTTCTTCTGGACGGTTCTGCTTGGGAAGAGCATCAGATATACAGGTAGAGTAACAATTGCCCTTATATTAGAAACATTTAAACTACATCTCAAGCTGCCATGTTTTTTACACAAGAGTGTTTTTTATTTATTTTTTTTTCTGATAATTTTGTATGCTTCCTCTGCTGCACTGTATAATTTCTGCTGTGTGAATCGAAATTTCCCTCGCTGTGGGAGTGTTAAGGGCAAATTTTATTCCATCTTACAGTGAGTCTCGTTTTCCCTTTTAATCCTGCAGGTTATGGGCAAGGTTACACAGAAATTATATTCAAAGGCAAAGTGGAGGAAAGAAAGTTCCTCGCATTTTATATTAAGTGAGTGGACGGCGAATACTTTTTGATAAAGCTAAAAAAAAATGTGCATCCGTCTAATTAATTTCCCCGTTCTGCAGGGATGAGGTGGTCGTGGCCGCAGCCAGCCTGATGTTTGACCCGGCGGTGGCTCTGCTGGCCGAGCTGATGGCCAGAGGGCAGCGGTTCACCAAAGCACAGGCGCAGTAAGTTTTACCCAGTGTTCTGAGCAACTAGATCTCTTGACCAGTCTGATGAAGTGTCTTATGTTTCATTGAAATCCAGTGGATTAATTTTTGTATTATTTGAATTAGAAATGAAAAACGCACTCACATCCCCTTCCCTGTTAGGGCTGGGTGCTGGATCAAAAAAAGTTTGACTTAGTTCTAATTCTGATGCTTGATATGTGAAAAGACGTATCTCCGGTAAGCGTCTGAGGAAGAGCCTATTTTTTGCTCGAAATGTCATGCATGCGAGATTAAGTTTTTTGTGTTATATGTAGAATAAATAATCTTTTCTTTTTGGAACACTTTTTGGTGAGCAGATTTTTTCCAAAACTCTTACTTTTGCATTATTTGAAACTGAAAAAAAAAAAAAAATCCCACAAGTGTTCTGGCCAACAGTGAAATATATGTTTTTCTTTGTTCAGAGCTGAGGACCTGAGCTGGCTGCATATGTAAGGAAGGCTGCACACCCTCCACCCGTGCCAAACCAGGTCGCTGCCTCGGGCCCTCTGAATGCCAGTGGGGAGTTGTCTCCCCTCCTCCTCCTTTGACTGTCACCGTGGTGACAAACACGGATTTACCGAGCATCCAGTCAGTAATCTAATATAAGTTTTCAGGGTTTTTGCTGGAACGTATTTCATTCTGGACTGGACTTTCTTTGTTCCCCTTTTTCTATTTTTAAATTATAAGTTCATGTACTTGTACCTCAAGACTCATCATATTCAGTAATTGCTCTGCCTCTTTGATTAAATATGTGAAAGTTACTTGAAAATATCTGAACTAATGATCAGGTACACAAGCACCTTTCCTGCTGCATTCGACATTTGTTCAGATGATTTATCTTAATTTCTATTAAAATAACTTCTTGTCTGGTGGGAAATGTCCCTGGTATTTGTGTCACCGGCTTTGTTTGCACTCCATATTTCTAACACAGTTAGCCAGCATGGCAGTTTTGATCAGAATTTACCAGGTCATGTCTGTGGAAGTTCTTAGTTATCCAGGTCATGGTAAATTCTTGTCACAATCTTGTTGTGACACCAGGTCCAGTTAAGATAAGATATACTTTACTGATCCCCATAGGGGAAGCTCTTGTCACAGCAGTGTAACAATTACAGTATCAATAAATATGCGTATAAATATAAATAGAGAGACAATTAAAAGATAGCAAAAGACTTGGTGTTGCCACAACAAGAAGATTTTGACAAGAATCACAGCTGTATACTTACTCAAATCCAGGAAATGTGATGATGATTAAGGTACTGAAACCGATGTATCTTGATTCATCGTGCCATTCAAGGTCAGCAGCTAATAACTTAAAGAGCATAATTTCACAACTGTGTAACAACCTTGCTTACTTGACTTAACTTGCTCAAGTCTACAGCACACGCTAGTGTGGCAACATGCTCAGCGGTGACTACCATGTTGTACCTGAATCAAACTCGTGAATGCAGTTATCTCTACTGTGTGCTGCTTGACTCCTTCAGACTTTGAATTTTATCGTCAAACTGGACGGACGTTGTTCTTCGCATTGAGGCATTTGACTGTAGGAGGACAGTCAAGACATTTCTGAGGGGATGAGGAGGAGGAGGAAAGCGGGAAATATTTGCTTGGTCATTCACATGGCGAAAAAAACGGCCATTTAAAGCTGTCTTGCTGCGGGTGTTGCTGCTGACCTTTTACACAAAAAGCCCTCACCTGCATCTGGCAGCTAATTATAACTGCGCGTTAATTACCAACACATAGCAACAGGCTAATGTTAGTCGCACGTGTTTCATCTGCGGCCTCTGTTCATGTTTGAGTGCGTCGGTGTGTGACAGACAAGCACTAAAGTGGAAGAAAATAATCTTATATTCCATTTACACTTTAAATTACTTTAAATTGCATCATAGAAAAGAGAAATATATTTACATGTAACCAGGGATGAAGTTCCACTCCATTGGATGAATCTCAATAAAGATATTGTATAGTTCTCTTACTCTCTCTCTCGATATATATATACACTCACGCACACACATGTGAGAATGTGTAAACATCCACAGAATGATAAATCTTCTACCCCTTACTGTTCTCCCTGACTTAGATATGTCGAGTGTGACCGTGATGGCGCCTGCCTTTGGGTCACCCGGTTTCTGGGAGCGGGCCGGGGGGGTCGGCTGTGCTGGTTGGGTCCGATGTATTTCAGCGGCGTGTACCTGGGCTTCTCGATCACCTCTAGACCCAAATAAGGCTGCAGTACTTCGGGGACGCGCACTGACCCTTCCTGCGGATACACAAGGGTGTCACATCACCTCAGATATTTGACAAATATTTTCATTTCCTGCTTTGTAGTTACACTCCACTACATCTCAGGAAAACATTTCCCTTTCTGACAACTTCATTTGCTTTTCTTTTTTTTGGCTAATTTTACATAATTTATCGGTAATTAAAATACAATGTATAATTCTGTTTTCATGACATGCGCATTTTTGAAATCAAATATGGCATTAAAGAAACTGACAGAATTATATACACACAAACATCACATGGTGCTGACTTTTATTAACCATAATAAACTACTCAAACCATCTATATTTTTATATACTATGATAGGATAATGCATTCTTTGTGATGAGTGGATTTCTCGAATACGGTGCAAATAACACTTCCGTTTTTTGTTTGTTTTTTTCATTCCGCAATCTTTACTTCTGGACTTGAGTGTTTTTAATCGCCACAGTACTTTTGAATTTATTCAAGTGACATCTCGAGTTTCAATTCACATTCTGAAGTGAAATGCATTAAAATGTCGTCACTCAAAATGTTTTTCAATAGGACAGGAAGGAAAGCATTTTACATCACAATTTTTATCTAACCTGCCTTTCAATGACAGGAAATATGATGCATATTTACAGCCGCATAGCCACCCTCTACAGAAAACTCAAGACTGAAATATTGATCGATAATGTGCGTCGAAAAAATTATTTTATTATTTATTTTAGCGCTTTACTTTGGTCTGGTGAGTCTCCAGGATAGCAATGATTGTTCTTGGGATGGCACATGCCGTAGCGTTCACCTAGAAGACACAGGAGAGGAGGAGAGGGGGAAAAAAAAAGAAAATGCACTCAAATGTATCATTCTGCGAGCAATGGGAATGAAGAGGTAGGTGTGGTCGGGCCTTACGGTGTGGGCGTATTGCAGGCTGCCGTCCTCCCTCTCATACAGGATGTTGAGGCGTCTGCTCTGGTAGTCTGTACAGTTGGACCCACTGGAGATCTGAAATACAGGCCAGTATTGATGATGATGCACCAGAGACGATTGACTAGCAACCTGGGATTAAATTGAAATGATCAAAAAACAGAAAAAAAAACACTAGATTTGTGTAAGGGAACTTTTTTTTTTGGCTCCCCTCACATTCCTGCTGACTGTGGGCTAATTTTCCCCTGCAATATGAAATTCTGCACCTCTGCGGAAGCTGCAGTCCCTGCTAGAAGAAATTATGTGCCGTGTGATGCGGAAAAGTTAGTTGCAATGTTCAGAGGTACCTTTTCATACCCGCCCGCCCCCTCAAAAAATACATTAATAAATAAAATCTCTGCAGTGTTGTGGACGGCAAGAAAAAAAATAAAAAATGAAAAACAATATGTATCCAATTACAGGTAAAAAAAAGAAGAGACCTGTCAGTCACAGGGCCAAATCAATCACACTTTTGGACAATCTCACATGTTTAGGCTGACCTAGTGCATTATTTTGGTCTCAGCCAGGAACAGTAGAACCTAAACTCAAGGAAGTTTTGATATGGATGACAGTTATTCTTCGTGATTAGTCATTTGAAATCAGAAATCTGAAACTCCAGTGGTACTTTGTTTTTGCAGCTTTTTGGAAAGCGGTGCCACGTCAAACCCGCAAAAGGTTACAGATATTTGGAAAATGTGCCCAAGAAAGAATCAAGAAAGAATCTCAATTCTTCGCAGGATAGTGGCGGGACTCACCTCCCCGTAGCTGTCCCTGCCGGGCATCCAGGCTTCGATGTCGTACTTCCTGTGGGCCGGCAGACCGAGCTCCTGAGTCGGCATATCCAGCACTCTGGAGAATAAGTGTCCGATCAGCAAAATAGAGCTATTATATGAACGGAAACAGGTGTGTGTGTGTGTGTGTGTGTGTGTGTGTGTGTGTGTGTGTGTGTGTGTGTGTGTGCCTGCTCTCACCTGTAGTGCAGCTCCAGCGCAGAAAACATCTCTTTTTGTAAAGATACAAACTCGTCCAGGAGCAGAGAGCTCTCGTTTCCGGTCTCATCAGCGGTCACTCCAAACATCTCTACCTGGACGCGCACAGTTGATTTCAGGCAATCCACATGTTAATAACATCAATAATAAAAGATGAGTGTGTTTTCAGCACTGCTAATCTTTTGAAACAAGTGATTAAAAGTCTGATTTGAACATCGCAATGAAGGATACAGTTATGAATCATTTTACAGACACACACACGTGCAAAATGATGCAAACGTCCAGCTAGGCTTGCTAGCAACGGTCTAATTAGAAGTTTGCAACTACATTTTCATTTTTCAAGAGCGACATGCCAAATACTAGTCAAAGTGATGGTGAAGTATTTGGTAGAGGATTGAGGACCTTATTGAAATGGTGAACTCTGTAGAGGCCCCAGGTCTCTCTGCCCGTGTCAGTCTCGGCCCTGTAGCAGGTGCTGCAGCACACCGTCCTGCGACCACAGGTGTCGAGAAACACTCCCAGTCAGCGAGCAGAGCCCTAAGCTGCAAAGTCACGAGTGACGAGCGGTTCTTACCTGACAGGCAGGTCCCGCCAGTTTACGGCGTGATCCATAAAATAACCTGGGGAGGAAGAACACCAAAGTATCTTTAGTTCTTACTCCTCTTTCTTAAGTTGAAATTCAAGGGCTGTCTCGAATCATCTGGTCAACAGTATACCATTTATACTGAGCATTCTAACAGCTGAGCTGATAAAATCACATTTTCACACAATAGCAAGTTGTACTTCTGCTATTTTCCCCCATTACTTCACTAAACCAGGCCCATTACCTTGAAAACAATCTAGGTGGACGTAAGTAGATAAATTTCGAGTTTTCACCTCTCTTGGGGAGATTTTCCTCTAATATTCTTATTAAAATGAACTATTTGAAAGAAATCAAAATAGTGTGACAGCAGATTAACAGGAACCGACACATTTCAACTGGACTGAGTTAAAAAGTGATTCATTGAAAAACAGCAAAGGCTAACATTGCGGATTATAATCTGTCTGAGGACCAGTGCATTTTACTGCCAGAGCAAGTGGAATGAAAAAGGATTGACCTGCCACGCCGACTTCTCCGGTCCCTGCCAGGTTGAGGTCTGGGAACCGGGTCGGGTCCAGCGAGTAGACCTGAGAGCGGTGGGCGTTGGGCTGCATCCCGCAACCCTCCTGGGAGGTGAGGAGACAGCATGTCAGACACATGCAACATGTTCTGACTTTTTTTCTGTTGTTTTGATATTTTTCATTTTTACTACTGCATTGTGGGTGTTACAGAAACACAATGACAACCCTCTATATGAAGGAAACAGATAGCAGTATTGACAATAAAGTTGTCTGACTGCCATATTTGGTAAATACATTCATTTCCTTGCTGGGAAGCTCCTTCCACTGGTCCAAGATAACCTTTTTTTCTCCTTGATATGAAAGATTTGACAGCACAGAGGCAGAACAGTAAATTTTGAGGTGTTTTATTAAGATATATAACAAACTGGTATTAAACATTTGATGTTAATCTGAGTTTTGTTTTTTTCAACTCAATAGAGTCAACTCTATTGTCAATACTGCCATGTGTTTCACACATATTAAGGAAGTTGCAGTGATTTTTTTTTAAACAATATTCTCAAGAAATCTGTCACAGTAGACTTCCAATAGAACATAATTAGCTGTATCAGATAGATATTTTTCTTATCTCCTGTTTGACATGGCTGCCTGTTGGCTCAGCTTTGCAGACCCCTTCAACTGTGTTTCTGGACGAATGCAAGGCCAGTTTATGAACGCTAGCACGCCACGGATTCATATTCACCATTCATTTAGTGTGACGCTAACATCCTCTGGGTGATTTGGTAAGCACCTTTTTCAAATGATTTGAGGTTTTTCCTTGAAACTTTTAAATTCCAGATTTTTCCTTTACCTTTGCAAAAGCAGCTAAAACATTCAGATTCAGCATCTTCTGTTAGTGCCAACACTAAGAGACTCACAAAAACAGCGCCCTTCAGCATATCAGGTACAACCATGGGTATGAAGCCCTGAAATAGAGAACAAAAACAGACTTAAAGTGTTTTCTTTAATATAAAAAAAAGTTATTTGGCTTGACTTTTTGCAGCCTTACTCTGCGCTGAAGTGTGTCAAAGGCAAAGTTTTGAAGAGCAGTCTGAAGTCTGGCCCCTGCTCCCCTCAAATAGTAGGATCTATGGCCTGAGACGTGTGCTAGATGCCTTCCAGAGGAGAGGAAAAAAAGGACATTTAAATGAAACTCATCTATATATTTATGTAGACTACACCATGTTCGTAAATAGTGGATGGAGATAATAAAACAAAAACACAACCACTCTGCTATAAATGGAAGATTTAAATTTCCTTGTGCAAGATTAGGAACAGAAATCTGCAATAAATGTGTGTAGTATTTGGATGTGAGAAAAGACATTAACCTTTTGGAGTGAATCCTATATTTTAAAAGTATTAGTCTTCAAATCGCGATGTTACAAAAAGAGAAAAAAGCTGCCATTCTGCTGCAGTCATCCTCACCTCTGCCTGATGAGACCCAGTTCCTCCCCCAGCTCGACGTGGCCCCGTGGCTTGAAGTCAAACACTATCGCAGAAAGACAGAGGACTTAAAAAAGAAAGAAAAACATGGAGGAGGGATTGTGTCGGCCAAGACTTTGGACCAATATTATAAAACCCCATAAAGGCACCTGGTTTCTGCCCCACCAGCTCCACCACCCTCGCCTCGCTCTCATTTCCTATAGGCTGTACGAAAAGAAGAAAAATAAAAAAAGTTCAGTTTTATTCTGCTATGTTTCTGATCTTTGGCAAATAGCAGAAGTGTGTGTGTGTGTGTTTGTGTGTGTCTTCACCACATCTGGGTGCGTGGTGTTGGGCAGCTTGAGAGCTCGTGTGTAGTGTTCCCGATCCAGCTCGTCCTCCCGCGGGTAGAGCTGACTCAGTCTGCTGCGGACCTCTCGGCCCTTCTGCCGAGCCTGGCTGTACTCCGGGAGCTGCATCATGAACCGGGACCCAGAATTCAATTGAAACGGCAAATAAGAGAGGCAGAAACATCTTCAAAGGTTGGACTTACGTCGTTGAGGGCTTTCTTGTCGTTCTCAATCTGAAAAGAAAACTAAATCGATCATAAAACCCAAGATGTTCAAGATTAAATAAATGTTTTTTTTCCCAGTAGTTTTATTGTGTACATAAGCAAACAGTTATCAAGAAGGTTTATGTCCATTCTCACAGGTCCCAATGATAGGGTTTATCCTTTACTGACCACAAGGGCTCTGACGGTTTCACTGATGTGTTTCTTCTGCTGCTCCAGCTCAGCGATTTCTGCCCTCACAGCCTGGAGCTGCTGCCATACACAGACCTGGAAGATGTCAAAAGGTGAAAATTGAGCGACTGAAAAAAAAAAAAGCTCAGTGGACGTTGTACTTGGGGATTCTGTGGGGAGCAGAAATAAACAATCCAGCATTACTCTATTTCAATCGGTTCTCCAGATTCCCATGTGTCATTTGTCAGAATGGTTTTTAATTTTTTACCATGCAAAATGAATGAAATGACCTCTCTGATACAAACAAGCTAGCAGGCAGAGGCCTTTCTTTGAGGTACGCTTCTTTAAAAGAGCATCTGTGTGCAGTTTATACTTCATACCTTATAGTTTAATGTTTACTGTTTCATGTAATAGTCCATTTTACTCTTATATTTGCACTCTATTATTATAATTTTGTTAACATCATGTCACCGTCGGATTGTGAGAAACGTCTTCTCTATTCCTTTGTATGTCTAGCACATGCGGAGAAACTGACAATAAAGCTGACTTTGACTTTGAGTAACATTGGATGCTAAATGTATATAAGCTCCTTGGTGTCCCCATCTGCACCAAGAGATCCCTAAAGCTGACTGGCTGGCTATTACAGCAGCAACAGCGGCAGATACTGTCACATTATTTATGAGGATACTCAGAGGATGCAGAGAGGAAACCAGAAGATAAGGGTTAGAGAGCTGATTTATGACCGCAGCAACTGGGAAAAGGGACAAATGTTTACCGTGCAAGCATACATGGACTCCATTTGGAAAATATATATTTCTGCTTTTTATAATAAAGATAGACCTGACGAAAATCAAAACCGAAGCATCAATCTGGTCGACAAGCCACTAAACTCTTCTTCTTTGTTTTTGTACTTCTTTTTTTAAACCAAGCATTCTAAATATAACTTATTTTCTGTTGTATGCTGAACTGATGCGGCATGAATTCATACGACATATTAGTGTCTGCTTGACAATTGGAGATCAATAGATGCTGTCAGGGACCTGCAATGGGAAGAATGTGCAAAGAAGAGAACACTTTAATCAATACATATGGATGCCTGCTATAAATATGTCATGAAACTTTTAACACCCAAAGTCTGGCAAGTGCTTATTGTTGGGGAGAAACACGAAACATAGCACGTACAACATAGTGTTATATTAGTTTACATGAACAATACATGAACACCAAGTTTTTAAACTTACTTTTTCCCTGCACAAGGAATTTCCATTATTTATTTATATATTTTGTATTCAATTGTTTACATTGTAGCTAGAGTTTGTTTATTTGTTCCTATATCCTTTATTTGCATATCATTTCTTTTATCACAATTTGCACACTTTGTACCCGATAATGGAGCTGTAGCATTTGCATTTCCCCAACAAAGTCTATCTTACCTTATCTTGAACCGTTCAGCAATGAAAAAATAAAATCAATTTCTATTTCAGTCCACTAGATGGTGCTTTTTATTTCCATCGATTAAAACAAAGCTATCTAATTGAGAAAATATGTCAACAAGATATACGTCTCAATATATTGGAATGACAATGACAATAACAATATCTAGATTTATGTATTTCAGTGCGAATATACGCGTGGTCAATACAAATCATATTTATAGTGTATTTTTGCAAGCATGCAAATTGTGGTTGACCAAAAAGAGACGTTCAATCGTCCAGATGTTTTATGTGAAAACAAATGGCCAACACGCACATTTCTGGGAAATGTAAACACTTCCTTAAACCGGAATGAACCTGCAATGACATTATTTTACCAGCTGGTGGCAGTAGTGCGCTAGCCGTACTGGTATGACAGAAATAAACAGTAGAAGAAGAAAATTGTCACCCTTACTAGATACACGCCACGGTTTTTCATGAGGGGGAAAAAAGCAAACTATATTTTTGAGGCGTAAGAAAGATTTCTCGCTCTATTGTTATTAAAATGGTGAACGAGGTTGCTGTCACTGTGTTTCGCTTGTAAGCATTAGCCGAGCTAACATGAAGGTGTTGTTCTAGTGTTCATGCACGCCGCTTAATCAATGACAGAGCAATGTTCTTTCTCAAAATTTAAAACAACTTACAATTTTCCTGACATCGTCCCCACGCAGTTCGCCCTTTCTATTCTCCACATTAGCGACGACTTTGTCGGTCTCCTCACACACCGCCGTCATATCCAGCTCCGGCTTGTCGCTGTATCCTTCGCGGACATGCTCGTACAAACTGCTCCGGATCCCGTGAGAAAACCGTTGCGGGAATATTGCAATTGTTTTCCGCCTTGAATAATGTCTCGCCAACGGGTTTAATATTGTCAGTGTGCATTTAACTACAGATATCATGCCGATGCAGGCAGCCATGTTGGACTTGTGATCGATGAGGCTTTCACTTACCATAGGAGGAAATAGAACTATACTCACGGGAGGCTTATAGAGTCATATTTCCCCCTTCACTTTTATTTGGCTGTGAATTCAAGCTTAGACAGCATATCGCTCGAGAAAATTTATCTCTGCATCACTTAAATTGTTTTCTGCTTTTCATCGTGTTGACGTTGGGGATTATGGCAGTGTGAATTCCAATCTGCACAAACGCAACGTGGATGCGGAAATTAGTACTCCGGAAGCGGGTTCCAAAATATGCTCCATTAATATGACTTTTTTAAAATTTCCTCCGATTTTTTTATTTACGTTTGGGTTACTGGAATTGTGTAAGAACATAAACGAATCTTTATTTTTATTTTATTTTTTCAGAGGTGGAATTAAAAAAAAACGAGTCCCAGCGAACAACTCCGAACACAGCAATCGTCACGAGCTAAAGGTCAGCCAATCAGATGAGCGGAAATTAAGCGCTGCGGTGATCCGGTTCAGACGTGACAAGTGCGGCCGACAGGACCAGAACTGGGTCCCAATTTACTCTCCCGAAATCTCCCTAAACTGCACGGTGCGCCGTCCGGTTGCCGTGCTTGTCACCGGCGCTCAGTGCCATGGTGGACTGAAATGTGTCGCGATTAGCGGCGTTTGTTTCGGGAGGAGGATTGTTCCCCCCGGCGAGCTTGTTCCTGGGTCCGTCAGTTAGTGGTGATGTGCGTGAGGCTGGATGAGCAGCGAGCAGCCCGACGCGTCTTCACCGCAGGCCGGACGAGCCGCTAAGCCGAGCCCGGACGACCAGCACAGGCACATGGGGGCCGGGAAAGACTCCGGGAGGGTCTGGTAATAAACCGGGTACTCGGCTACAGTTAGCCTGCTCCAAAGTCCCCCACCTCCTAAACCCAACAATTCCCGTTGAAAGTGAGACCCTGCCAGCCTTCACGGTGGAAACGAGAAGAAGAGCAAAGGTAAATGTAAGCTACAACAGTTAAAGGCTAACCTCACGCAGCGATAGCGCGTTGCGCTCTTTGCCACCTCTAAACGTTAGTCTACAGAAATAAAAAGCTTAAAACCCTCATTGGAAATTAAAAGGAAACTTACTATAACAAGGTTTTTCAAGGGGGTGTATAAAAAATACTCAACATTTAAACTGAAGCTGCAGCATCTAAGCTATCATGAACTTTAGCTAACAGACAGCAAAGTGCTTCCCAAGTTCTGTATTGACTCCTATCGATAACGTCTCTCATGGGCTAGTGAGGGTATTGGCAGAGGGATGCTGAGGGTGGAGGTGCCTAGAGGAAAACTGAAAAGGGGATTTATGGATGTAGTGAAAGAGGACATGAAGTTAGTTGGTGTGAGAAGAGGATATAGAGAATAGGGTGAGATGGAGGAAGCCCCCCGTGACCCTTGAGGTGAAAGAAGTAGATAAAACCTCACATGATCAAAGATGTACATGTTGTCATTGTGGTTTAATCGAGTGCTGCATGGCTCGCTTGTGTGTTTGTTTCAGATGAATGCTGTGCGGGGGGGCACAGTCACCTGGCGTCCCCAGCCCTGGCAGGATGGGGATGGGGGTGGAGGGGAGCCGCTGTCAGACAGCGATTCAGAGGAGGAGGACTTCCCCGACGACAGCACCACCCCACTGGGAGACTACATCACGCACGGTAGGAATAGATGTTCTATAAAGTCACGTTTTTTAAAGCAAGCCTCTGTTCTGATCCTTTCTTTCTTTCTTCCTCGTCCCCCAACTCATCCCTCCCTCCTCTTCCTGTCACACATACCAGGACTGAAGCAGCTCCTGGACGCTCAGCAGCTGTGCGATGTGACTCTGCTCGTCGAGGGAAAGCAGTTCATGTGTCACCGGTATGCCCGCCGCAAAAATGCCCACTTCACTTTGTGCAGAGTCCAGAATTGCAACCAGGATTTTACTTAATATTTCCCCTCAAAATATAGATGATGATTATTTTGAGGTAGTCTGTTGTTTCTCCAATTCCTTGCCATATAGCCATTGATATAGATATGATTTCAATTAGAGTTTTTAAAGTGTGATAAGTGTAGCTTTAATTTAATATCAAATAGTACAGTAGGCCAGCCTGTTTAAGTATTCCTTCAAAAGAAATGGTGATCCGGTCTAATCCTCCGTTCTCTCTCTTGTCAGAGTGCTCTTGGCAGCTGTGAGTCCCTATTTTCGGGCCATGTTCACTAGTCCCCTGGTGGAGTCCCGTCTCACCGAGATCCGACTGGAGGAAGTTACGCCTTCCGTCATGGAGACCGTCATCCAGTTCGTGTACACGGGCGAGGCAGGGCTCTCTCTGGACACGGCCGAGGACCTGTTTGTCGCCGCCAACCGGCTTCAAGTCATGCCCCTGCAAGATCTGTGCTCCAGGTGAGGCTCTTTAGTAGCAGTTGAATCCATTTGCTTAATTAGCAGTTATTGCAGGCTTAATTTCATTTTCTCCTGTTTCTCCCACCACCGCCATTCCCAAACCCCTTCAGATTTCTGTTCGAGCACCTCTCTGTGGATAACTGCCTGGGGATGTACTCTCTGGCTCGCTCTCACCACGACCAGCTGCTGCTGCGTGCCTCCCTGAGGCTGGTAGCCCAGCACTTCCCCCGAGTGGCGCGGCAGAAGGACTTCCTCCTCCTCGACCATGGCACTTTAGGCAGCCTGCTGAGCTCTGACCGCCTGGGGGTGGACTCTGAGGCAGAGGTTTATGATGCTGCACGTCGCTGGGCAGAACACCAGCCTCTGGATCGCTACGCCCACATGCCGGCGCTGCTCCACCATCTGCGGCCAGGGCTGCTGTCGCAGGAAGAGAGCCGCAGGCTGAGCCAGGAGTTGGGCCCCGCTGCAGCCGGCGAGGGCCTCGGGGGGCCTCTACGTCCACGAGAGGGAATGTTCGAGAAAAAAATAGTGTGCGTGGACCTGACGCCTCGAGAAGATGAGAATATAGCTGAGAGAGACTACACGGTGGACTGCTTCGATCCTCGGACAGGAAAGTGGGAGAAGTTAGCGGCGCTGGGCTCACTGGTCAGCCCCGGGTGCACGGCTGTGGGCGACAGGCTTTTCGTGGCTGGCGGAATCCTACGGACAGGTTCTGTGTCCGCGGCCGTGCACGAATATGATGCCGTGTTGGACCGCTGGACAGAGCGGCCTTCAATGGTCCAGCCCCGGGCGATGCTGGGCCTGCTGGGCTGCGGAGAGTCACTTTATGCCTTGGGCGGCTGTCACCGCACAGCCTTGCTGGACTCCAGCGAGATGTTGGAGCTGTCCACGCTCCAGTGGGCTCCCGGGCCACGGTTACCGCTCCCCCTGCGGGCCTTCGCCTGCGCAGCACTGCGCGGCCGACTGTATCTCCTAGGCGGAACCACGCTGGAACAGAATCGCGCCGTGGTCCACTCGGGAGTGCTCATTTATCACACCCTGACAGACTGCTGGACACGGGTGGCACTGGACTCTGGCGCCACCTGCCTGGCCGGAGGTGTGGCGGTGCGAGGGGGAGTCTGTGCCATCGGGGGTTACGTGAGAGATACCACCAAGTTCCTGGACGGGAATTACACCAACCTGGAGACTTTAGATGCAACAGGGCGTGTGCTTTTTTTCAGGGAGGGCAGGGGGTCTGGAATAGAGAGGGAGGTGACGGGGGGAGGCGTGATGGTGTCCGCGGACCAGCGGGGGGGTGCCGGAGGCGGGAGCGACCGGGCCCCGAGCCCAGTGATTTTCCCCGGCCTGCCGAGGCGGATTGCGGCGGGGGGCGTCGCCAGGTGGAAGCGGAGGATTTACGTGCTGGGCGGGGAAAACGGATCACGGTTCTACGACAGCGTGTACTGCTGGAAGCCCGGCTGGCGAAGCTGGGTGCAGAGACGTGAGAAACTCCCTGGGGACACCGGTGGAGTCAGCCAGTTTGGATGCACCACTCTTAAATTCCCCAAAAAACACATCCTGTCCAGACTAAGAAGAGCCAAAGACAACTGCAAGAAGGTGGACGAGTAGCCGGAGAAGAAGCGGTCCAACAGGCGTGGACCCAATGCTGCATTTGACACAGAATCATTTTTATACAACCAGTACGGCCGCACAGGACTCGTCAAAGTCAGATACTGGGAGTTTTAGTCCGCCAGACAATTGTGCGTAAAAGCAGGCCACGAAGCGTTAAACTGTTCAAGTCAGGTAACACTCACCTGAATGTAAAGTTACCTGTCTGTCACAGCAGTATGGGAAATAAAGTGAAAGAATGGTTTTGACTTGTAGTCTAATGTTCTTCTTTCCAATTTTCACAAACACCCACGCGTTCTCTGGGCCTGCTGCATTTTCGCACCAGTGAATTGTGTCCATTAGCACCAGCAGTTTGCAGCCAGCCTGTGGTTAAAATGTGCACACAGGATGCTCCTGTGAATTAGCGTAATTCTCAAAACAAAACAAAATTCTCAAAAGGGTTACATATGGTCTGTAGACGCATGAAATCTTAAAAATGTGTAAATACAAAAGCTGCTGTTATTGAAGCAAATATCTCAAAACACTGTCAGGACACTGATGAATCTTTTGTTTCGTTTAGCCGAGATAAAGTTACTGAAAATTACATTGTGGATGCACATTTCTCAAAACCAAACAGGAATCATTAATAAACAGCATATAGCGAGTATATTAATGGATTTACATATTCTGGAAATCCAATGAATTAAAGCCAACAATATCAAGCCTTGTTAATTTTTTTGAATATTTGTTAGACAGCTCAAGAGAAATTGTTTTTACGTGATTATTTAAATCCCAGTGTGGGACCCAAATAAAAACAAAAAAACAAAAAGCCTCCTCAGTTATTCTATATTGCCATCATTGTGATTGTAAGCGCGTCCAATTAGGTTGATTCCATCACAACTCAGTTGGGTAAAAAAAAAAAAAGTCCATTATTGTGAATTACACTGATTGGTCTCAACAGTGGCACAGTGGGAGCTTCACCATTTCAAAAAATGGGAAATGAAGTCACTTCGGGATGGAGATGTTTCTGTCAGTTTTGAAGGGTCCGTGCAAGAAGGTTATTTGCTATCGTCGAGTTGATGAAATAGGGGAAACCGGAGTTCCCCTGCTTCCTAACAATCAGCATAAAATCAGATTTGGAACTGCACGATTTGCTCACACCAATATGTGCTTCAGGTTTCAGGCTTCCACAATGGGAGTGCACCATTGCAACATTATCATCAAGAACCAAAAAGTCATGGCGTGGCAAATAGACAACAGTGACCCTGGGAGACATTTCTGCGAGCTCGACGGGCCGAAAGTAGAAATCTAGGTTTGATGTAGCTGATGCAAAACAGACAATATCCTTTAACAGGATTCTGAGATTTGCTGGGATCCAAAAGGCAGGTTTCACATTTGGACGTCTTGTGAGCAGAGGCTCCGGATCTTTGTTGCTCAAAGGACTTCAAATGACCTGTAAAAATTGATAACCAGTCAAGGATCGTAGCATGGATACCATAGCTGTCACAGGAAGTATAAAATTATTCATAGTATTTAAAAGATTCTACTACAATAATGTTAGTGTAAGCGGTACGTTTTCAAATCATTATAAACATAATTATCTTTTCTCATTTATTCTGCAGTTGACTAAAAATAAGTCAATATTATATTTGAATGTAAAGGGCATGAGGATTATGAATCCATTTGATTAATTAGTGTAACGCTTTTTGGATTGATTTTTACAGAGCTGGGTGTTTTTCTGATTAAAGTGTGAAAAAAAAACCAAAAACGTTCCTGTCCCCTGTGTTTATTTCAAAAACAGATTAAATCCAGATTTTTGTGAAGCGCAGAAAGAAAAAAACACCGCCAGTTATGGCTAAAAGTAGAACCACTTTAAACGAGAATGTCATGAATTTATTTCTTTATGTGATCGTCCCTCAGCATCAGTTAGACATCAGTTAACCAGTAGATCCCAATACATGAAAAGTAACCTGGTAACCTATAATTGAACACATTGCAAACAAACATAAAATATAAAATAACAATTAATGCTCTTTTTTCCTCTTCTTTTATAATACATATTCCAGCAATGTTAATTTGATACCGCAAAATAGTCCTAAAAAAAAAAAAAAAAAACAGAAACAGGAGCCTTTTTACCATTGTGTTCCACTTCATTTCCTTTCAACACGCTTGCTGAGTGTGCGGGAAACCGAGGACGGAAACCACCAAGGTTTTTAAAAGAAGGGAAAGTCTTGCATGGATGTCTGTTTGGTCGATCATTTCAGCCGAGGGGTCTGGCCTGCAGGCGGGTCCCGCCTCGTGCCTGCGGTTCTGGGATCAGCCTTGCAGGAATAATCGGGGGAAATCGCATTGATGGCGGCGTAGATCGCTCCAAAACCTGCACGCGTATTGCTAATCCGTCTTGGATGGATCGGAATCGGAACCAGAGCCAGGGTGTCGCTGGATGTGTGGCTTTTGGTCTCATCGGGCAGATTCTTAAATGTAAATCGCAGATGCAGAGGGGAAGCGGATTTACTGACGGCTCCTGAGCCAGAGAAATTATATTTTAAAACGGGTCAAATGATGCAAGAAGGATGCGGGTTTGAAGTTTGCGACCCCTTGCAGGCCAAACACATGCAGCTATTAAAAATGGACTCTAGATTTACTGTAGGTGTGAATGAGAGCCTGAATGGTTGTCTGAGTCTGTGAGCCATATAAACATAACAGACACTGAATATACAGCTGATTTTTAAAAGCCTATAGTTAACATAACTGTCAAAGCTAAACTATGGACATTACTGATATAATATCCAAAATTTTCCTTGATGCAGCGTTCTTAGAGCTGTGGTGAATATGGAAGGCAGATATAGAATCCACATGAAAAATGGGGGTAACTACATGGGGGATGCTTTGTTTGGTGGCTGAGTGTTAATAATTACTGTACAAATATTTAATAACCTGCTGATTCTGTATATGGTGACTGTGGGACAAAGTTCTACGTCAGAACAACTATTTCAAAAACCTTCAAGGTGTTTTCATTTGATCGATGTCCGACCCTTTAGCAGGAAATGGTGACCTTTAAGTGCTGTTCGAAGGTGAATCATCTGATTAGACATATAAAAAGACAGTTATAGATTGATTTAATTGATCACTCTACAGCATTCCTAATAAATCATAATGTCCCTTTCTCATCAGCCAATAACAATTTTTAACAAATCATGCACTAACTTGCACCATGTTTGTATAACTGATCGATTAGGTAACATAAAAAAATCAACTCTAATATTTTTTTAAATAATTCTCATCACATTTTGAATTTATCTTCAAATCTGCAGTATTTTTAACAAATATGATCATGCGTTAAACTGAAAAATCAATGATCATTTCATAGAACTGCAATACATAGAATTCTACGATGTGTCCGGTTTTGCAGATCATCTACACGTTAATGAGAACTGTTAAAAAAAATTTAAGAATTGGCATTTTCAAATTTACACCAATGTAAACAGAATTTAAGAAAGAATAGCTGATTGCAGCATGTTTGTGACTCCTGATGTATAGCATCCCTAATGTATATGAAGTGTGTATATGTTAATGTGTGTGTGTGTGTCTATATATAAAGGTGGACTGGCTGCTCTGATGTACACTGACATTGTTCAAACCTCCGTGATCCTCACCAGGGCTTTTGTCCTCACTGGATTTTGTGAGTCCGGATCGTGTCATAATAATACGGCTCTGCTACTTCAGCTCAGGTTACGGCTTCTTCCTTTCTGTGCGTTTGTCACTCGCGACAGGAGGAGGCATTAACTCGACTTACCAATCATTAAGGTTGCCGCTGTGGCGTGAAATATGCAGACGCCGCGTGGCGGCAACACAACGGCCTTATTGTTTTGTTTTTTTTTCCTAAAAGGTCAAGCTGTCGCGACGCGGCCGTGATTTTCCACTGAAGCTATGAGACCAGACAACATGAAATTGAAAAAGAAACCAATGAGGCGGGGGAAAAAATAAAGACGACAACAAACAACCGGCTCGTTCTGAGAGGATACTGAGTCATCAATTTGTCTCCAGCCAGGACTGGAAGGAACGCTGAACGCCGGAGCTCTTTAAGGAACGCACACCGCTCTCATTTTGACAGCATAGCTGCAATGTATTGGATCCAAATATCACAGGGGCAATAATATTCATTCATGCATGCATTCATTCTTTGTCTGTACCATTTATCCTGCACTCAGGGGGCTGGAGCCTATCCCAGCCATCACTGGGCCAGAGAAGGGATTCACCCAGCCAATCACAGAGCCACATATTGAGACATATAACCATTCACCCTCTCATTTACAAATCATAAAGAAATATCACCATTCACGCCCATACATGTCATGTGGAGACAATCTACCATTCACACTTTCGTTTGGATGTCATATAGAGACAAACGTCCATTCACTCTCTCGTTCATATGTCGTAAAGAGAGATACAACTATTCACTCTCATTCACAGGTAATATAAAGATATATGACCATTCACGCTCTCATACCCACCATATAGTGACATTTACTCTTGTCATTCACACATCATATAGGGATACACAACCTTTCACTCTCTCATTCCCACGCCTTGGGAATTTAGGTTCTTCAATGAACCTACTGCATGTTTTTGGACTGAGAGGAAACCATGCAGACATGGAGTAATAATAACCACACCCTACTGACCCTGATAGGTTCAGCTAATATCTAGGAATTAGGACCTCAGACATCAGGGATTTGAATATAATTCTGAGTTGATCCATTTACAAAAATGAGCGTTTTTATTTATTTGTCTGACTCGATCTCTTCTCTCCCCTTTGCCGCTGCCGGCCTTTGCAGATGTTTAGGGCAACGACACTTTGTTGGCCAAATACGGCTCTGCTGTGCTGAGCAAAAAAAAATCTGATGATTTTTGGATTTTTAATCTAAAGTGAAAATACTGTAAAAAAAAAACAAATGTTGAAAGCAAAAACGCTATGCTCTGGAAGAATTTATACTGCATATTTGTGTTTTCTGGGAAAACTCTCCTGTCAAACGTTTACCCTCAATACGTGCCTTAATTGATTTTTCTGAGTATTTGCCCCAACGTACCTTGACTTTTATTTGATATAATACTTTGAAAAGCACTCTTTGCAAATGACGGTAATAAAATCATCAAGTATACAATATATTAGCTTATTGTAACTAATATGTTTATCATTTGCTAATGGAGCTATAATGTTTTGTAAATTATTTAACAAATGCTTAACAGTACACCATATTGCAGTTGTGCTACAGCATATTGAAACTAAATTAAAATTAAAATTATAAAGTGATTCACCGCTGCAATACGGTAACCTGCCCACTCGGTGGAATACACCGCGTGATCATCAGCGCACAGGTTTATTGAAAATGTGCAGGGTTGTAGAAAACACCAGTGTGTATGCCAGTACCTATGTGCCTTCATGCGCGGATACTAGAAACATTAAACTCCGGGTAAACATACCGAGGAGTCGGGTTGCTCTGCAGTTCTGCTTCAGGCGGACACGACTCCCACCAACATCCGTGTCTCTGCAGGTGATCGTCCAGCGCTGCCTCGCAGCTCACGGTCTCAGGCTACTGTACCCGGATATGTAATCTTCCTTGGCATTTCTTACGAGAGCTAAAAACAAGAGACCGTAACAACTTTGAGTGGTGAAAAAGAGTTTTGCATGGAGTCACATCTGTGTGCAGTTGTTAGAAGCTGAAGCCAAAGGTTGATCAGCAAGCATAGACTTGATTTAGCACACTGATAAACATTCTTCTTTAGACTTATAACTGTATCTATGTAGGAAGTAAGTATGTACTCTTCCTACTTGATAAGTGTGTTGCTGTCCATGTGTAGATGAAGTTGGCCGCATGGTCCCTGAGGTTTGTGAGAAGGTGTGTGGGACCGAAGTGAGCTGCTCCAATATTGCTTATCCCAAACTGGCTGTCAATCATGCCCAATGGCAAGGAGCGAGCCGACCCGAAATCATCACAAAATCGTCACTCAAATCCCTTCCTCTCCCTTCTCGTCTTCGCCGCCTGAAACTTTTCATATGTCACTTCTGTGCCTCTGCGTCACCTCGAGCAGGTGTGCGGGGTCTGATGCTGGCTGCCCTAATGTCCTCCCTGGCGTCCATCTTTAACCGCGGTAGCACCCTTTTCACCACGGACATCTGGACTCGTGTCAGACGGCGGGCCAGCGAGAGTGATGGGAGTGACGAGTATGGACAGGATCAGGAATGAGTCCCTCAGAGGGGCAGCACACATTGGATGTTTTGGAGAGAAGGTCAGGGAAGCTCAACAGAGATGGTTTGGTCACGTAAAGAGGGATCGTGACCCCTGAAGGGAATGGCTGAAAGAAGAAGAATTCAAAAATACTCAATCGAGAGTGTTGTATTCTAAGACTTCCAGTAGTTCCGAAGCCAAATCTGGATTAAGTTGGAGGCGGTCCATCTCGTGACCTGGCTCCCCCATCGCCTCGCTCTTCTTCCTGGAGGTGTCCATCAAGAGAGTGAACGAAACGGTGAGACATCCAGCGATAATTATAATTTCTTCACTCCCGTGAAGTGTCATTATGTTATCTTCAATCCATAAAACAGTATCTTTTGAAACCATCAGGGTGCATTCTGGGTCCTGATCGGAGGCCTGGCGATCGGTCCGTGTAGGACGTTGCCAGAGTTCTGGTTTGGCACAGACAGCTGTATTTTCCCCTCCAAATGCCCTTACCTGGTGTGCAAGATCCACTATTTACACTTTGCCATCGTACTCTTTGCTTGTACGTCAGCACTGGTGCTGCTGGTCAGCTCCAGCACGCCGCCGATCCGGGATCCACACGTGAGTCATAGGTTTTGCAAATGTACCGGTTTCTGCCAAGACCGCTCTTTCACTTGTTTTTTTACGTTCAGATTTTGGATTGCTGAGCTCCCGTTTGCCTTCCAGCTGCACCGACCGGTCACAGCCTGGGTCATTCGAAAGAAGAGAGGATTGATTTAGATGAAGAGCAGGAGGAAAGAGGTGGGACATCTTGCAGGGAGGCTGATGAGAGGACAGGGGAGAGTGACAGTGTTAATGAGAAAAAAATGTAATTCACAAAGGCGGGTCAGGTGAAACAGACAGATTCTGACACCTGTTGTTCCCGGTCAGCGGACAGCACGGAGGAGGAGGTGGCTCCCTGTCGCGGCCCCATTTCACATTCGAAGAATCCCGTTGAGGATGCCAATGCTCTCATGATGAAAGCGGTGCCTGTCTTCATGTGGGGTTACGATGCTTAGCAGGCTCTGGAGTTCAAATGTGAAATGGGATTCAGGGCGAATCTGCACTTCTGCCATCTGTTGGTGACGACGGGTCACTGCACCGCAAAATCATTTTCGTGTTTCTCATGGCCATTTCCTCCTCATATTACATCTGCCCAGGGTCTTAAAAATGACATTACAGTGTCATCACCGTATACTTTTACATGCTTATTAACATTAAGCTTGTGTCCCAGAGTGCTAGAAGGGCAGACTATTTGAAACACCAACAAACCTGAGAGATGAAAAAATGGTCTCAAATAAATGTTGAAGAGCCTTTTCAAGTCTGAAAATATATATTTTTTCCTGAGACAATGCAAACGAAGCAACATTACCTCAAGTTTTAGGCCGGGCTGACGAGTTTACGAGAGCCTCTCGTAAAAATGCGGGTCAATGTGGACAAAAATAAAATCCGAATACTCATTTTGAGTAATTTCTTGGCCTGTTTTTGGCTCAAATACCACACAAACCAGGAAGGGGGTTCAGATTTCCAGTTTTAATCATCACTTTTTTTTTTTTTTTATTTAAGCAGATATTTCCCATTAGCATTGTACATGACTGGAACCCACAGAGTTCTCCCATGACAACCCGACCATGTTCCCGCCTCCGTTCGGTTTCAGCATCATTCACCGCATTGTATTAATGTCCAGTCTGTCAGCTCGCAGGGGCAGGGATAAAAGCGGGGGGATGGAGTGGAGGGGAGGGGATACGAGAGGTTTTCCCAATAATGAAGAGTCAGAGCCGTCACCAGGCACTGTTCATCAGTTACTCTAGAGTTATGGGTGGATCCAGCCGAGCCGGACGGGGGGGGGGGGGGGCTGTCTATCAAGCAGGGTAAACTCTAGCCAAATACAGGTCCTGTGCAAGTCCTAATACTCCTGACCATCTATGAGGTATCTGATGCCTCAATCTCCTGCAGGGTGGGTAAGAGGTAGGGGAATTTTAAGGCTGGAAGCTGGTGTTGAGAGTTCCTGCGGTCTGTGTTACTTGGTTTAACCCGCTTCGAAGCGTTGAATGGCGGCTTTGGCAAACGGATGTCCTCTGCCGTATTCAGGGACGGGACGGAGGACGGGGGACGACGACAAACAAAGATGACGTTCAAAAAAATACATCTTTGAGTGTCGAGTTGGGGGCGAGAGACGGGGGGGGGTATGGCGGAGAGCACAATCCAAGAATAAAAGTAAATACAACAGCAAACATTCTCTGACACACACCCCAATAAAACAAACATCCCACCCACCAGAAAAAAAAAAAAAAAGCGCAAACAAGCAAACCAGTCAAACCATACAAAGTGACATCAGGCCTTTCACAAGTGAAATCAAGTTTCTCTTTTTAATCCCATTCTCTCTTAATTATGTCCATCTCCCATAAAACTCTGTAAACCAGAAAGTATTCAGTGGCTTCTTTTCATGAATGGTCAACAAGGTTAGGGTCCACTCTGAGGAAAAAAAAAAAAAAAAAAAAAAAAAAAAAAGACAAAATCGTCTCTCAGTAGCCAATGAGACCGGTGAGCATTAGAGACTGCGACTGTCATGGACCGACGTGTGGCTACTCCAGAATCAACATCAGTGACGACAGGCAATGATTTCAGCAGCATTATCAGGGGACTGATCGACACAGTACAACATTACAGCACATTCAGAGAAAACGGAATGCGTGGTGCGGGACAGGTACGAAAGGCGATGTTCGCGTGACGGTGGGGGGGGAGGAGGAGAAGAAGAACGGCGGTAAACAAAAAAAAAAAATTATCAAGTTTGCTTTATACAATCACATTTCTAGAGCAACGCTGAACATTCCATCACTGAAGAAGTTTTACATGCGTCGGGGGACTCCTGCGGTTCGTTTCTGCGAACAAAAGCCGCACTGAGTCCGTTGAGCATCCGACCGACGTGGAAAGTTGTGATATAACACAGAGCGTAGAACAAGTCTTGGAACAGTAAAGCAGGCTCGAGGGCATTACATTTCTATTCGTCACTTAATGAACGCTAATCTCAATCAAACACACTGCAAAGTTTTCACATGACTTGCCTACCAGCCATTTATGGAGTGAAATGGAAACCCGGATGCGTTAAAGAGGCAGAAAAAAAGGGTTGACCAACAGCAGCGGGAGCGGACCCCAACCCTGGTATGCAAACTTTTTTTTTTTTTTTTTTAAAAAGGTGCCACTCTGGAGCACAGTGGGAGGAATGAGGGATTCTGGAGGGTTTGAATGGGGAAGAGGGAGTAAAAGCAGAGGAGAGGGGAAACACCTCTCTTTCTTCTTTAACACTCAAACTCCCTTAAATGAGGGCTACTCCTGAGAGAGGAGCGCCGGAGCAAAGAACAGTCCAGGAGTGCCGGTTCCTCCCTGTACTCCTTTTTCTTTTCTTTTTTTTTTTTTTTTTTCCAAAATCATCCTCTGAGTTGTTAAAAGGAGCACAGAGAATGAGATGGGAGTTGGCGTATTAGAGGTGTATGCCCTTTGCCTTTCTACCTGGCCTCCTCCCTTCTGTCCTCCCTCTTGGTGCGGACGGGCTGAGAGCCGTCAGCGGGCTGCTGAACCCAGTTGTTGTCGTGGAGCCCGACGCGACAGCCCGGCGTGTCTTTGTCCGTGCGCCGGCAACACATCCAGTAGGAACGTCCGTAAGGCAGGTCGTGGTGGTAAGGTTTAGGGTGCCAGCGGCACAGAGAGACGTCCCCGCGCTCGTACTGCCGTTTACACTGCTTGCAGGGGTCGTCACGATAGAGGGGGTCTTGATTCCAGCGCGAATCCACCGCTCGTACCCCGTATGTCTCGATCAGCGCCTTGAAGTAGTGACAGGTGCACTTGAGGGCTGCCAGGGACCGCGTGGGCAGATAACTGAAGATGTTGACCATGATGTGATCGGGGAGTAGCAGCATATACTGGCGAGGTTCGAGCAGGCGCTGAATCTGGAAGCGGATCTCGAGGAAATCATGCGATACGTGGCGGTAGAGGCGGCACAGGGACGGGTCCGAGCAGTCGTCCCCGACGCCGGCCAGGGGCGAGTCCGGTCGGTTTGTCCGCTCCCCCGAGCCCACCGCCACCCCCGCGCCCGGGCTGTTGTTGTTGGCGCAGTCCAGGGAGCACATTCCTGACCCCCGTCCGGCGGCCGTGCCTTTCACCTCTTCCTCAGCGCCCCGCGAGGGCGGGAGGAAGAAGAGTTGCCCCGGAGGAGGATCATCCGAAGGGTCGGCGGAGCCGCTTCCCCCGCCGCCTCCCCCGCTGGGCATCGCAAAACACACCGTCTCTTCCTGCACATTCTCCGTGCTGTCTTTGCCGTAGAACACGCACTGGTCCACGGCGCCCGTCACCACCACCTCCACGTGAAAGCCGGTCACTCGTTCCCTCCCGACGCCCGCCGCTTTCTTCTCCCCGGAGGAGAGCTCCTGGCCCGGCTCCGGGCTGACGCAGGCTTGCCGATCTGCGTGGTGGGCATCTCTGTCTGGTTTCGGGCTGGCGGTTGTGGCAGCGAGCAGCAGACTGCTTGGGTCTCGCGAAGACGGGCTGACAAGCTGGTACAGGTCGCAGGTGATTTTTTCCTTCGACCTGGCCGCTGCCTGGTTACTCCCGCCACCGCAGCTCATAAACATACAGCGGGACCTGCCGGCCGGCTCCAGTTGCGACCGGGGGTCCAGGTTGGATACTCTGAATGCTATCCTCACCTCGCCGTGGCTGGTGGGCGGGGGCGGCGTCGCAACGCCGGACTCACCCCCTCTCCTGTGCTCCCTTTCCCCGTCTCTGTTGGAAAAGTCCATGCCCGAGCCGCCCAGACGGAGTCGATTCTCCAGGTTCTGGGACTCGAAGCGCGCGATGGCCTGGGCCACCCTGCAGGACTCCTGCTGCTCCTCCAGCTCCTGGTCTGTCTGGATAGGAGAAGACGACTCCTTGCCCTCTTTGGAAGGTTTATCGTTTGAACTGTCCGTCACAAATACTATCGGAGAGGGGTCTGAAACGGTTTCCCGGAGTAAGGTGTGCTGATGGGGCGTGAGAGGCTGGTCGTGGGGGACGATGGGGGGCTGCTGGTGGTGTTGGCTCCCGTGGACAGCCACGATGCCCTGGAGGGCCATGGCGGTCCTTTGCTCGACCAAGGCGACCATCTCTGCCACTGATAGCAGGTCTGTCTCGTTCACCGCTAGCGGCGGTTCTTCAGGGCTTGGGGGTGCGTTGGGTGCCAGGGGGGAATCGTGGTTGAGGTGCGGCTCTGAGGCTTGGGAGCGGGTTGGCGGATCGTAGGACGAGCATCGTCGTCTTCTTTTCGCTTTGCTGCAGTCGGTTGCCCAGTTGCCTTTAACCTGGGAAGAAAAAAAATTAAACAAATCCAAAAAAAAAAAAAAAAAGCCCACACATTAGAATAAATGTAATTGAAAACTTCTTTGCGTGATCCCCCTCTCATATGCCCCATCTCACCTTCATGGCGCTCGGCCTTGGCTGGCCGGCTCCACTGAACTGGTGGGCCACGAAAAACGCAATCTTCTCCTTGGTGTTTCCAGGCTTGATGACATACCAGGTGTCTAACAGCACGCGGCCGTCTTCCATTTGGGACCCAGAGGAAGGTGGCGATGGAGCGGCCGGGATGGGCCCGGAGGCCTGGCCCTGCGCGATGGAGCCGGAGACGATGTCGGGCTCAGGAGGCGTGTTCTCTGAGCCCACGTCCTCCTCTTCTTCACTTTGCTCCTGTACCCCCACTGTGAGGCCTCCATCCTCACTTCCATCCGCTGTCCTCCTGGCGCCTGCAGAGGGCTCATTCTTGCAGAGGGAGGAGGACCCCACCCCGCCGCCACCTCCGCCGCTGCCCCCCGAGCCTGGGCTCCTGGCCTTGTTCTGGGAGTAGGTGCCGAATGGCCGCGGGCACCACAGACGGATGTGGGAGAAGGTGTCTCGGTCCATCAGGATGGGGACCACCGGTGCATACCGGCAACTACGCTGGCCAGTGGGCACCCAGAGCCGGAGCTCTCATCGTTGGCTCCGAGTCCCAGTGCCAACCTGACGGACCTGGACTTGCACTGAGCTCAGCGGCAACACCGCATGCAACCTGCAGCAGAGAGGGCGGGGGGGGGGAGGGGAAAGAGAAAAGCACCACTGTGATATGACTGCTCAGTTAATGTATACGCGGGTTTCAATTGAGACATCAAAAAACCTACTGGTTAGCACCGGGTTCAGTGAATCTGGGGTCAGGCTTTATTCGTGCCGCAAAGCTAAGATCGGTTACAGGGTGAACTCTGGGAGTGGCCTTTGAATGGGAGCAGACATCATCCAGGCCCATAGCCTGATCTAAACCTGTTGGATGTAAAAAAAAATAAAGGCTTCTTAAAAAAAAAAAAAAAAAAAAAAGCCACACTAAACAGAATTTTAATCCTTCAATGATACAATTAATTTTGGGTCTTATGAACCAACTGACACACCTTTTTCCACCATGATCCATCAGCATGTGTTATAATAATTCTTTCTATAATACAAAGTCTCACTCAGCATATGTAAGTGAAATTATTGATGTTTCAGATGCTGCGCAACACTGGGTTCATACACTTAATTACAGGTAGCCTATTTGGAGGGAGAAAAAAAAAAAAACCTGTTGAAACTAATTTGGAATAAAATTTTGAATGGCATACTCGAGTCTCTAATTCAAATTAAAGTGGCTCCATTTCAGGTCGGTTGTGGGCGGCCGGCAGATGAAAGGGAGGAGAGGCGGAACACAAAAGGGCTAAATGGACTCTCCTCTGCTCTCCTGCATCTCAGTGCTTCAAAGAGGACTTGCTTAATAGGAGGCAACACAGGGAGGAGCATGCAGGCATATGCCTGACTATTTTTAGCAAACCGCAGGAGGAGGGGTTGGGGGTAACAGTGAAACTGCTGTGGCTGTCCTCAGCCCTTTCTTCATGCCAGAGACACTACACTCCTGGCAAAGGGAGGTGATGGGGGGGGACCTTCGGTTCGACTAAGGCGTTCACGTGGTGCTGCGGCGCCGGTACGCTGGGTCTGCCAAGAACGTGCAGGTGATAAACCCCAGACACAAAAAAGGGTGACTGAGCAACATGTTGCAGGTCTTAATCCCGGAGTTACATCTCATTTGTCAGCGTTCAGCTGAATCCTTTAAACTTAGATAACTGACAAAAAAAAAAAAAATAATAATCATGATAATAATAATAATCTGGCCACTTGAGGGTAGCAAATATATGATGTGACCAACATTGACATTACATTTTAAGATGGCTTGGCAATCATTTTATGCCTTGCTCCCTTTTTCTGCACAGTACAGGCAGACACTAATTCTAATCCAAATTACTAATCCAAAATTAATTTGGTGGCCAAGGATTTGCTCTCTATAGGGTCCAGAGGGGCATTTTTTTTCCTCTCTCTTCAGGCCACCAAATGTGACAACTTTATTCCACAGCGTGTTGCTAACTTAAGCCCCTTTGCAGCATAAATGTCAGTCAACGTGAGGAAAATCAGGGCTACTCATTGACCAGCATTGGCCTTTCAGACATGCAGCTCACAGCGGGAGACTTTCTGTGTCAGACGCGGGGGAGTGGACCAGCAGGAGGCCAGGCGTGACCCAAACATGGCACATCGGAGCTCACAGTGTTTTGTTTACAGAGCCCTGACCCTGATGGTCTGGAATCTTGTCGTCTTCGACAGGCAGATCATTGCTGCGCTGCAAAATTTTTAAATTTCTCCCAAGTTGAGTGATAAACCTCGCAGGCGGGGCTGTATAACGTTGACTTGCACTGACATTTCGGTTCGCAGAAACAGCTCATTTGGGCAAAGCCTGGATAATTTCAGGTTTGCCGTTTATGTGCAAAAGAGCTTTTACTGTCAAGTGTGCTCTCTTAGAGTAGCTCAGTAACAAAAGCACAGTGAGAAGGGTGGGAATGACTTTCCAGCTAGACAGCAAAGGAATAAAAACCACGACTGAGTCCCTGAATGCATTACGGTCATTGTCTTTTTTACCTGCTTATTATGTTTATTTTTTGCTGTTTTGTTGACGCAAAACTCGCTTAACCATGGAAAAGGAAGTTGAACAGATTCATTGCCACAATCTTAAGGTACACTGTTGATAAAAAAACAAACCAAAAAAAAAACAATGAGTATAATCCTAGTTAGCACAGATCAAATAGTCAGGTTTCAATGATAACATATTTCTTCAGTAACTACCAAATGAAAGCATTTAAAAAGTTGCATGACTTCACACAAATGTAAATTTCAGCCAATACACTTGTTGGCACATTAAATGTTTCAAATGTCACTCTATTCTTTGCTATGCGAAACCACTTACATATAACATAATTACAAATAGGTACTATCAATTAAACAATTTCAGTGTTTTTAGGAGGGGGGGAAACAATATTTCTAAAATTAATAACTTGCTTTTAGTGATTGAAGGGGGACTTATTGAGTAGTTTCTAGGTGAACCTAATGAGAAAATATTGAGGACAACCACAACTAAAGGAGTAATTTAATGAAGGTCAACACTGTGAATCAATAGCTTTGATATCTAATTTGAATTTTTCAAATTGGAAGAAAGTACCTTGAAAGGGTGCATTAACCTGAGACACTGAAAGGCTGTTTTTTAGAAAATCAGAAACAAAACATTCTTTTCTCCTCAATAACATATTTACAGCACCTTAAAACTAAAGAAAACAAAAACTAAAACACTCCAGTTCTGATACACCCATTGCTTTTGTAGCATGAACGCTAATCTTTTTAAAAGCAACACTGGATCACTAGAGAGGACCACTGGTCCATCTTTTTGGGAGGCGTGCGTTTGCATTTCAAGTTAATTTGTATGGAATTACGGTCAATTTTTCAGCTTCATTACTCATTCATTGTCTATCTGCTTATCCTGCACACAAAGTGGGTCCTGGAGCTTCTGACAGCTGTCATTGGGCGAGAGGCGGGGTCCAACCCGGACCAGTCACCAGTCATTCACAGGGAGCACATATAGAGACATCCAGCCATTCACTCTCTAATTCACGCCTACAGACAAGACTCTTCTGTTAACTTACAGTTTTTGAATTGTGACTGGACGGCAGAAAACCTACACAGGCACAGGGAGAACATACGAGTAATTTTAATCGAGGTATACTTTGTGAGCTACAGATACATCATTACTGGAACTAGAGAAACAGTTTCACAATTGATGTTACAGACTGGTGTTTTCCCACACAAATTTTCCCAGCAGAAAGCAGACACTGGGCAGACAAGGGGAATTGCAAGTGGACAGTTCCTGCTTTGGCTGTTCACTGACAAGGTTAAAAATAAAATACAACCTCCACGGTGCTGGTTAAAATCAGAATCCCTATTTGGATTATTCCGTAGAAATGTCGATTACTCAGTCAGCTGAAACACAGCAAAGCACTGAAAAACACCGACAACTGATGTTGGACTGGCTGACACATCGTAAACAGCCTGTTTAGCCTTATGAATCGAACATGCTCAAAATCAGTCTTCAGTGTTCTCTTATGCCGCATTAGGACTACCTGACTAAAGTAAGGGTGTTTTTGCCATAACCAAACTGAACAGGACACATCACTTCCTAAGTGTGTTCTTTCGCAAAAAAAAAAAAAAAAAAAAAAATTTCCAAGTACATCATCCAATCCTTAGTTTGAAATTTGATTCTAATCAGATTTCTACATTACAGACACTTTTCCTGATCCTGATGCTGTTGAAGCTCAGATCGGGTTTCTTGCATCCTAGCACTCGATGAGTACTGCAAAGAGTAGTTGAAACCAGCCTCCTCTCCCAGTCAGTTCCTCTGAAGTATTGAGGCCGTTCTGTGCCTTGACCGACAGCAGGCCTGCTGTGCAAACAGTAAGGGGTAGATTTTGCAGAATTTGGCTAAATTTGTTGTTGAGGATTAGTTGTCTTGTCTGTCCATTGACACAAGAAAAACATAAGAAAAGATTGTTTTCCTCCAACTAACAAATAAGCAGACCCATGCATTGTGACAGCCAAAACACACCATGCTCTCCTGAGAATATCAACAAACATATTCACTTACATGATTAGAACATAGTACCCCAACAAGCACTTATTTAGGTATTGGTTACATAAATGTGTTCCATCAACGACGGTAACTACACAGAGTAAGCGCAATCTATTAACACAAATGAATTCTGCTTATCAACTAGTTTTTCTTTGGACTGCCATTTGTTACTCCTCCGCATATGGAAATCTGTGTTGGCGGCACAGCTACAGTATGTGAGGCCATTAGCATGGCGACCAGATCTGAGCGCATCACTTGGATTTAGCAGTGGCAACAATCCTTTTGTCCTTCTTCAAGGCTTGCATTGTACCTGGTGTTGAATCGCATCTGCGCTTCTGAAATAAAAACCTTTACACACCGTAAAACTCGAACTTGCCGTCTGTTAATTATTCATTTCCTGTTTATAACATCAGACAGGACAAACTGTGAATTAAATTCAACAATCTGTCTCTCATGAGCTGTAACACTCCTATTAGGCAGAAATACCTTTTTTTTTCTACTCATTTTTATTTATGTAACGGGCTAAAATTAAAAACCTGCAGGTTTTGCACGGTAGGCCTTGAGAACAACAGATGGAGAGAGGACTGGACTTGGTAAGTTATTTGATCATGTCTGTTGCTTTAAATCCTCGTGTCACACCTCAGATGTACCCGAACAGTTGGACACGAGTAACTTTCACATGCGCACAATCCACTTCTCTCTCTCGTATATGCAACAAATGCCTGCACTGTTGAGCTCCGCTGTCAGAGCGGCTTTGCAGCAAGCTGAAGTGGACAAACCACAGAACAGTCGGTGAAGAAAGGGCTGGCATGTAATCCGATATTCAGCCCTTACCAATCCCTTAAAATATGCCCGGATCAGCTGTGATACAGATTCTCAGCTTCAGATCTGGACACCTCTATCATCATATTCGGAGGCAGGAATCTAAATAAATTAGCTTTTAAGGTTCTTCAGCCTGTTGTCATTTTTAATGGGATTAAATGCTAATTTAATATCTTGACTTCAATACTCTGGCCCGATGTGGACCTTCTCTGTCATGGCCCACCCCGCCTTATCAATAGAGCTACTTTGATTAAGAAAAAAAAAAAAAAGAAAAAGGTGGATGTATTTGTTTAGCTGGTTGAGATTTGCTGACACTCTAGGATGCTTGAACATGTGGACTAATGGAATGGCTTGGGGAGGTGCAAAAAGCAAACAGTCCACACAGCATGGTGAACCCATTCAAATGCTTCCTCCATAATAACGCCGCAACAACTCAACCAAGAGCACGCAGATTATGTTGTTAAAAAAATAAATAAATGAAATTGCAGACCTACTTTACCGTCCTTTCTCTTCGTGACCTCTCATGACTCCCTCACCACTTAAATTGTTAAACCTCCTTTCCACCAGCCCATCTTTCCCCTCCCTCTCATTGCATCATGCCTCTCATAACAGATTGGATGGAATTATAGGAGAGGCCAGAAACAACAGCGAGCACACTGCAGTGCTCAAATAGAAGGAACACACACAGTGAGCATTGCCATCTTATCAAGATCCCAGAAACATCAGCTCTCACTTGTTAAAATTTAAAACAATGGCAGAGTTTGAGCAGGTCTTACAGTACTACGGAGCGGTAAAATGACTTGTGGAATGTCCCGAGGCTTACCAAAATTAATAAGCAGAGTTAACATCTGAACCTGTTTGGCAAACTAAATCATTGAGTGCAGCCAAAATTTGAGAACAAACTGGAGAAGGAACCAATTACTCCTGTTTATTTTACCCAGTAATAACTCCAAATATCACCATTTAAATTGCACATCAAAAGCTCAACGCTCAAGTTACAATGCCGTTTGTTATCGGGGGATAACACTCATCTGTTTGACAAACAGTGTTAATCATCTGCTTGCTGGAAGATTTTTGTTCTTGTTCGGGCAAGTTCAAAATCAAACCCATTGCAAGATATCCACCGAGGACTGAAGCTGCCACTTCTATAAAAACTTTGCACAAGCTGGAAAAGTGCCCCAGGTTGTTGCAGTGTTAAAATGTCAACACCAAAATGATCTATAAAAATATAGTCCCTAAATACCTGTTGTATGACAGAATACTTAACCGATCCTAGCGGGAAACTGTTGATTCACTGCATTTAACCCATCATGGATGAGTCCTGAGTGCTGGGCAGCCACAGAGGTGTTCTGTATTTTGCTGGACAGTACTTTGACGGGCTAGGAGTAAAATTTCAGAAAAATTTCACCCTTACTGCCTAATCAGCATCGCCTACAAATAAAATGGTCGGGGAGCTGTGGCAATATGAAATGTGAGACAAAATCCTTTTTCAATTTACATTTAATTAAAATCAGGCCTTACCCAGCCGGGTATTTGCCCAGTCAAGATGCCTGTTAGGGCCCGAGGCCCCTACATGCAATCTCCTGTCTAGGAACAGCTACAGCTGGAGAGTGCTTTTCATTCGGTTCACGGTACCACATTCCTCCTTAACAGCAGGTTTAAGTTACTACTGAGCAACATTTAACTCATTTTATTTCAGTTCCTTCAAAAGAAGGCTTGAGTTTGGTTGTTAAGCTTCCTGATCAAACTAATCCTTCAAATCCTGTCCAAGCATAAGAAGCAGCCAGCAGGACTACAATCCTGGGGACTGCGTTGAGAACCCACGATGCAAAAGAACCCACGGTCAGAAAGAAAAGTGTTTTTTTATAGACTGTATTTAACTTTCCGAGTTAAATGAATTAATAAATTAAAACTATACAGTATGCAGGGCGTGCCAACTTGCGGGACAACACAGGGACAACAATACAACTTTGGCCAGTCCCCACCTTTCAGATTCCTGTTTATGTAGGTGGAATATGTTAACTAGGTGTGTAGAAAATAGTCAGCATTTGTCATGCAAGTATTTCAGTGGTAAACAGAAACATACTTTCTAATAAAACAGGGCCAATTGCAGGTCATAGAACATATTATTATGACATAAAACATTCTACTGCCAATTGCAGCACTTGTGTAACGACTACAACTATTAGGCAAACAAAAATAAATGTCACGATGAACTAGATAGTCAAACGCGTAGCTGTAAATCTATGTAAGCTACGGTTCGTTTACTAACTCACTGCTGGCAACCAGAAGACATATTTAGACTGAAAAGAACCTGGAGGTACATCAAAACACCAGATCTGGAGCAAACTGCAGCATGGCAAGAGGCTTGCGCAAAAATTTTTTTCAGACAGCATGTGGATTGATGGGGAAGGCTGTTGGAAGTATTACTGTACTTTTGAATACTTCATTGTGTGCTATTGCATAGAACCAATGCTACCAAGGCTGATCAACCAATTCAAAAAAGGGATGCGCTTTTGAAGCAGTGCTTAAGAACAACAACAACAACTGATTCCTAGTAAATGACTGCTCATGACTATTAAGTCACATGATGAGCCAATGTGGTGCAATGGATCAGCAAATGAATAATCAAACTGTTATGTGGGAATACAAAAATGGGAGATTTTAGAATGGTGTGCATTATTTCTTGCAAAAAAGAAAAAAGGAACGTGATGAGAAGCACATTCAATTAATCGTATTGGTTTATATGAGAGGGAGTGTACTGACATACTGCCATCCCTGTTTAAATGTGACACTTCTGAACAGAAAGCCCATAGAAAAAAACTTGCATCTGGTTAGTGGGAGCTATCAAGAGCTTGTGTGAAGCTAACTATAGCCGCTGGACGTGTTTTGTTGCACTTGTTTAGAGTTGTGGTTTTGATTATTTATCCTCATAGATCATAGAGGAGACACTGATTGACAAGCTGTGAATTACTGGCATATAAGGAACCAGAGCTTTGTCAGTGTATTAGTGTTTTATTTTTTTATTACACTGAGCGTGTAATAGGCTGTTACTGTTTTCTATATAAACAGTCAGAGTTGGGCATTTCTTTTCTTGCATTCATGCTTATAATTGCCAATTTAAACTTAATACATTAACATAAGTGACACAAAATCGTATCTTACTTGGAGCAGCCTTTCAATAAAAATGAAGAATGAGAAACATGCTGCGTGACTAAGCCTCTTGTTTTTGACATATGTCAGATGAGGTATTGTATTGCACGTCTGTTTCGGTGCTGGTATATTTAAAAATACAATGTAAAGAAAGGAAACAACACATCTTATGTTATGTAGATGGCAAAAAAGCTGAACCTATTCTAAGTAGGCACTGCGCTATTCATCTAAATACTGTGCACCGTAGGAGTTATACATATCTGTACAAGAGGATAAGGATTGCCGTTTTTGTCTGACAATCTTCCTGGTTTAGTAGTATGTTTCAGCAGCAGAATTGACATTCTTATTTAATACCAGCCAAGTATGATCTGTTGACCATTTTTTAGTAAATAAAAAATCCTTTAAACCACCTGTGTTCTATGCACCAATTAATGCATACCAAGCTTAGCACTTTAAAACGGGTTGTACATGCTACACTGAAATGTGTGTGTAGCCTGACAACCCTTCTATTGATACAAGTGATTATTCTGTGTACAGTGAGGTAACATAATATTAATTAATGCTGCACTGCATGTATGGTAGATGAATGTGTTTCTTACTTTTTCAGGCAAATGTCTGTGGATTACTGTTGTCATGAAAATATGACTATCTAGAGTATTGCTAACACTGTAGTACACAACACAAAACAAACAGATCTGCTTGCAGAATTCTACTTGTGAATACAAAGTCACTGACAAGATTACACTTGAAATGACTGTAGAGATATTACTCTGAGCAAAAGTGACAGCTGTACGGTAAGTGTCCTCACGAAAGTATTTCATTATGTCTCGTGTAAATAAAACATTCACATTGGAAGCTTGTTTTGAGACTGATTTGGGATGAGCAAATAAAGTTGTTGATGTTAGAAAACGTCATTGTTGCCATCGTTGTCAATCAGCTTGTTGGGTGTAATCTATCCTTTGCTAAACGCCCTGCTAATTTGGCGTTGACGAATGAAAAGGGTACCAGACAGGTCTCCGCTTTGAGCAGACCCTCTTTGCTGCAAACTGTCAGCTGAACAATAGGGCTGAGTGCCTTCTCTGCAGCAGTCTGCCCAGGAACATTACACCCACAGCAGCTCTTCGGTGAGGACACCTGGGGAGCGTGGCTGCAGAAGCGCCTGTATGTTTGAGCATGATCTTCGGCACTAAGCGCTCCCATCGTCACAAGTTAGAGTTTTAAGTCAAGTCATTTAAACTACGATCGCAGTCTGAAAATCCACACAGTTACGGCATATTATTCTACTTGATCAAAGGACAGACGGGGAAATAATTAACTGTACGGCCAAAACTACATGAGGCTGTGTGGCTTCTAATCTGGTATTTCAGAGCCTGAGTCGCCTATATTCATAACAACAACAAGAGGCTGACCTCCATCCAAACCCTGATTCAGTGCAAACCTGTTTGCCTGGGGTATCCATGTTTAAATATCTTCTCAAATTAACCGAGTTGTGATACACACCAACTGGGTTAGATTTACACACAAAGGGAAACCAAAACACCTAAGACTTACGGGAAGCATCACAAAGCCTTTCTCTATTGCACTTACAAATCATAGGTCATATGTGGGATTTATAGGCTCAGTTTTAGATACAATTACAACCCAAAGAGGCTGAAATAACGCCAACTCTTCTGGTGACAACAAACAAGCGCCTTGTCACTAAAGTAACTCTCAGAAGCAGCTTCAGTTGTCATCCTAAAGACACTTTACGCGTAGTTTAGAAACATTTGTGATCACCCACTAACACTACCCAACTAGCTAAGTGCGTTTTAGTGAGCACCGCTAAGTACTTTCTAATACAATGCCCAGAGATTTTTCCTTTCATACAACTTGGTAAACAGATCATATCAACTAAGGACAATCCAGACAGGTTTTCCAGGAATTTAATATTATATATAACTGTCAAAAAGATGCATAATGTAGGGGACCATTGGCTAACGAGCTTGCTAACTTGATAGCATAATTTACCTGCAAAGGGTAAGCTGGCTAGCAGGCTAACAAGGTAGAGGAAAAACCAAAACAAAAAAACAAACGTTACACTTTGCTTGCCTACCTACCTTGGCGGCGTTTATCACCGCGGGTAACCTCCTTGGAGCACAGATTGTCGATCTTGTATATTTCCTCGATGTATTTCGCAGTAACCAAACCAGTTTGTATGGTGAAATGCAGGTGACACGAGTTAACTATTCGTGTCCACGTAACGTTAGCTAAGCTAGCCCACGATCGGGCTAACGTCGACAGTGGCCAGCAGCTACTTTCTATTATCAACCTTGCTCAGTGGCGGTGGTTTATCAAGGCTTGTCAGTTCTATGAACACAGTTCGACTGACAGTATTCCTTGTTAGGACTCTCAGTCCTCCCTCTCCTTCTATCTATTTAGAAGTGCCACTGGCTTTTACGGCATGTTCTCAGGGATACCAAAATAATCAGTGTCAAAACGGCAGGAGGAGGAAGGCCATCTTGTTGACAAGCAGCTGCATAAGGACCGTAGCCAATGGCGATGCAGAGTCGGTGGTGTGCCCATATATGGCGTCCGCGCGGCTCCCTCCCTCTACTACCCCCCCTCCCCCGTACACACACACACACATACACACCCACACGCATACACACACAACGCCCACACACACGCACACTGAAAACTACAGTCGCAAGGTCATTGTGCGAAAGACAGCTGGGATGAGCCCCATGCAATTTACATTACACGTTACAGTTGCTATGTATATCATCTTCATTCTCACAATTTAAATACCCTTCAACTTCATACAAATGACTTCGTATTTTTCCGCAGCAATCTTTCGCTCCGGCGTCGTACAACGGATTGGTCCTCTTCTAATGTAATTGTTTTTCACGGTTAAAAAGGGTGACACACAGTTTAAACGCGTTTGTTAAAATGCGTGTGTTGGAAGAAAATATAGTAACAAAGCAACATATTTGGGCACCACTTCTGCATCCGATTAAAGGTGTAACCCAGGGCGTTTCACGTTGTACAGTCCCGTGACACGATAATATCCTGATGCAACATATTACCACAGGACACAATCATTTGCACGCAGTTGTCTTGCATTGCATTAGAGGAGGCGTTGAGCTTCATCGTGTTAAACTGAAATGCATTTCCAATATTTTTTGCAAATGCGATTAATCCAATTACCACTACCTGAAATAAATGTTATAGTAATCCGTACTGATATTAGTAATAATAAGGCAATAATAAGAAAATTAGACTTTCAAATTAAAATGAGAATTAAAGGCATGTCAGTTTCATCTGAGTGTCCCTCGCTAAACGGAAAGTGGAATTAAGATTTGACCGTGTTGACTGCACCGCGCGGCACGTGCATCGGCGCGTCCCCCAAACTACTCACGCCCCTTAATTCTGATTCGTCATATTTCTGCTTTAGACCCGCCTCTTCTACTTTTATCGTACTGTTATTCGTAGATTTATGGGTCTGTTATCTGTCGTTATGCGCTGCTATTGGCTAATTAAAGACGCCCTTATTCACCTGCCGCACAGTTACCGCACGGTCAACTGCGATTGGATCAATGTCCACTCCGTCATTTTTAAACTTCCGGGTCCGAAACGTTGCAAAACAGATTCAGAGAGGGCTGCTAGAAGCAGCGTGAAGCTACTGAAGAACATTACACCCACACATCTTTCGAAAAAGTAAGTCTTTTAAAGATGAATTAATTTCAGTCTCGTCCCTTCAATTAAGTACTTTGTATGAAGAATTTTTTGAAGATTAACCCCGTATCTCGGTATAGGGATGCAGATTGCCGAGACGCCTCTGCGATGCAGAGCTGCTAACGTTATACAACATGGTTTATCTGAACAATGTAAACAATATGTCATTCAAGTTCACTTTGTGTGGGTCCGTTGAGTTTACTTAAGAAGGCATTATATATATCGCAAAAGTGGTGAAATATTTTTCAGGCAAGATCTAGTCTCCAAAAATGACAGTCGGTCATATACAAGGTTAAACCATATAGAAGGGCTGCAAAAACCAACAAGCATGTCCTCTCTGTTTTAGGAATCATTAAAGTATCTGTCATTATTTTTGTTTATTTATGTTTCCATATAAAATGCCGTAGACTTGGTCACCTTTGAAGTGTTTACGTGGATTTATGTAAAGATATAGTACAGGCGTGTGTTAGCGCATGCGTCGTGATGTGTAGGGTCAGCCCCCCCGCCCCCAATATGATGGTCCACCTCTCTTCTGTCTTTGCAGTGTTGATAAATGAGGTCCTGCAGGTGATGCGTGGGGCAGGTAAAGTGGGATTTGCCCTCATCGCCACCCAAGGAGAACAGCTCAGGCTAATGGCCTGTAACTCCTCCGCGGGAGCTGGGGTTAAAGTTGCTCAGGACGTGGTAGAAGGCCTGATGGGAACCTTGATGGGTGGCAGCAATCCGGTGAGGAATTCTAAACTGTCATCTATCTGTTTGACTTATTTTCATAATTGTGGCAACCTTTTAATCAGTTGTTTTGAAGGCTATTTGTTAAAAATAAAAGAAAATATCAAGTTGCATCTAAATTGGATGGAACTGCATAATTGTTGCTTTAATTTATGAATACAACCATTTCTTTAGCAACAATCGATACAGGAGGATGTCTTCCCTGATGCTGAAGGCTGGGAGAATATGGATGCTGATGAAGCAGCCAAATGGGCAGTGGGCTCAGAGTTCCCTCCTGATGTAACAGAACAAACCCAGGCAGAAGCTGCAGGTATTGACAAGCTCTTTTGCTGTTATCGGCATGTGGTAGAGTCGTACGGATACAAATAAATATCTACTCATTCTCTCCGTACCAAAGGAGTGCCTCCTTTGTCAGGGGAAGCTCCAGCAGGGGTTGGATGGCCCGGACAGAGCAGGCGCTTCCTCAGCACGACCCCTGGCTTCCGGCACCACTTCTACCACCAAAGCCGGTATGTCCATGACACAGTGGTGGCCAGACTCACTCCAGAGGACATCAAGAAAGCCCGGGAGGCCAAGCAGGCCCTGGTCAAACCTGTCAGGCAGAAGGTTGGTAGACTAGATATGCAGACTAATTCAACAAAGATTCAACATAGGATTTTCTACCGTTTTGTGCATTTTCCTATTCATTCTGGCGATGCATTTCAAATGAAGCACATTGTGGGTAATTATTCTCAAGCCATGATCTGGATGACTTAGAACCTCCACAGACATTGTGGGTAATTATTCAGCGTACTGCTAACCTTAAGTGAGGTTCCTGTGGCCGCAGCTGTTTGTGTTTACGGCCTCGTTCTTTCGGCCATTACCCGAGGCTTAAGCCCGCAGGTAAGGGTGTGGAGTGTAAATGGCCAGCTCTCTTTCATCTCTTTGTCTTCTCCACAACAACAGACTTATACAGTTACTTGCAAAGTCTCTCTGATCCCCATGTCTTATGCCGGCTTTAAATGAGACTCTCTTCAGCAAGACTTGGGAGGCCAGAGCCACAGTTTTTTTAAACTGTGATCCGGAAGCCGTAGCTCGAGGGTGCGCAAAATAACTCGTGACAAATCATAATGTCTAAAAGCAGACCCCCGAGCATCTCTGGATGTTTCTCTCCCACACCACGTCTCTCCACTGAGGAGCATCTTGTCTACGTTCCAGCTCTGCCTCCTCTATTCGGGGCTGATCGTTAAGGTTTAAGAATTCCTAAAACAGCCCCCTTTAATTCATCCTTCTGACAAATATTTGGTGTGCTCCCTCACCGGTGGTTACATCATCCCTCCGGATCACAAGGACATGCAAATTACTACGTAAAGTTGATGATTCCAGGAGAAGTCGCTTTTGTGCTTCTATTAATTTGGCTGTCTTGAGAAATTGCACAATGTATTCTAAAACATTTTTTTTTTGACTTATCTGGTTATTTAGCATGCCCAAATTCATTTGGAATATTGAATATTTTTTATGGATTATGCAGATTGTGTTTATTTTTTTTAATTTACATTTTTTCCCCCTCTATTCCGATTTGTTTTTCTGTTACACAAATGCAGATTCATTTCAGTGTATTCATCGTGATGGTTGTGCAAATTTATGATAGACAGGAATGCCAGAGAAACCTTTTGAATTAACTTGTATAATGTGTATTCCCTTTGTCGTGGTTTAAACGAGGGGCACCTTTTTTCAGCTTTCGCATTAGTTAATAGTAAATAAATGAATATTAAATGTATATTGACTGTCCTTCTATTTGCTTTCCTGTGCTTTAGTTGAGTGATCGTGCCAGAGAGAGGAAGGTGCCTGCCACAAGAATCAGCAGGCTGGTTAATTTTGGAGGTACAAATCCTATTTTGTTTAATTTTCTGACACAAGTCAGACGACTAAAAGTCAGACACAGACATCTTTTAAATAACCATTTATTGCAATAAAATCTACAAAGCAGTTTTTGTAGCTTTGAGATAGAATATGACAGGAACCCTGCAATGAATTCTCTTGCTTCGACCTTCACTTTTATTTGTTGAATTTGTATGACTTTTTTTGATGGAAAGACATTTGTATTATCTTGATATTTTTGCATATCACATGGATCTCGCGCATGAATTTGTTTTTTAAAAAATTCACAAGGTAACACCCCATTACTTTATTGCAGAGTAACAGTGGTGCCATCTGTAAGCTCAAAAATGACCCATAAAGGGAGCTGTCACTCAAAACAGATTTAGCGAGAACTCCGCATTACAACCCTAATAAAGGGGAGATTTATTTCAGGGTATTCTTTCATAATACTTTATGTAGGGCTTTTGTGTATTCAAGGATAACCAGAGGCATTTCCTTTCAACCACTTTCATTTTTTTCTCCCTTATTTTCTATTAAGAAAGTCATTCAGTGCTAAGAGGCTTAAAAAGTAATTTCATTCTGAAACAACCAGCCGCCGCCGTGTCAAGGGTCCGCGAGTGTTGAACTACTCGTCTCCGCAGGACTCGCTGTCGGACTGGGATTCGGTGCCATCGCAGAAGTGGCGAAGCAGTCGTTCGGGGGCAAACAAAAAGGAGGTAAAGTGACTCCCATCTTGTTTCTCCTCCTCTGGTGACCCTGCCTTTCCCTAACTGGCACAAGTAGCTCTAGATCCAGCAGATGGACATGTGCGTGGCCTTGAAGAGGTTTCCGCCTGATCCGCATCTGTCGTGATGCTAAATCAAACCACACAAGAATTAAACATTGGCTGGGCAGGACACAATGAACATATAAAATTTCATGCATCTCATCGATGTATTGACACATTAATCAATCGCTCTGACAACCTTTTCATACACTCAGGGTCCTGATACAAAACATAAAATCACATAGAGCAAAAAACTGCCACAGAAGTAAGGTAGAGAATTAATGTCCTACGAGGTCTTTTTACCAATCCTAGTCTTCAGTACTTTATATTTGACTTATGCAGCTCAAGAAGAGCCCTTTATCAGGTTGGTGATGCGAACAGACATCACAACATATTTTAGAGAGTAATTACTCCCTTTGCCAGCAATGCATTACTTTGCATTATCATTTAGGTATTTTTGAAGTTGCCATAATAATGTTATTATGGGATAGCTTTGAGTTCTGTTTGCAGGGACCAGTTTTGAGACAAGAGGCCAAATGCAAGATAGGATTTTACTAATCAGAAACCTAATTTTGGCGTGTCGTTTTAAGAATAAAACTAGTGGTCTTCACTTGATTACTATGAAGTATCGTCATTGTTTTTTTTTTTTCTTGCAGGTTGAAACGATTGGTTTTGTCACTGCTTGATTGCATTAGCTGAAATGAAATGAAAAACAAAGCTACCCTTTATGTAGATGACTTCTTTTAACCAATCTCCACCTCTTGCAGACATGCGCGCCCTTATGGACTCTCCACTCCTGTCGGAGGCCAATGCCGAGAGAATCGTCAACACGCTGTGTAAAGTCCGCGGGGCAGCACTGAAGATAGGACAGATGCTTAGCATCCAAGGTACGGCGTGCAGGAAGAGTCATCATTGCTCAATGCGGCGTAAATGTCCCCCAACTGAGAAGCCACATGTGTGTTTGCCCTCAACAGACAATACCTTCATCAACCCCCAGCTTCAGAAGATCTTTGAGCGGGTCCGACAGAGTGCAGACTTCATGCCCACCTGGCAGATGAACGTGAGCAGAGATGATGCTTATTTTGTAATAGTCTAGGCGCAGATTTCTTTATTGTACTCAGGAAACCACCAGTGATTCAGTTTTTTTTTTTTTGTTGCAAGGATGTCAAATTTTGAGCTCCACACATCCAATAATAGTCGTATACAATAGACCCATGACAGTTCTCTCATCCTGATAAATAGCTCATTTTGCCCAAAAAGTGGATGTCATTTCAAGTGCAGATTTTGAATAATTTGACTCTTCTGATTATTTAAAGTGATCCTTTTGGGTCATTTTTGCTTAAGTCTTTTAAAATGAGCCACAAAAATACAAAATGCTTCAGATTATCAAAACAAGGTTGAAGTGGCTCTGGTGATCCAGAGTAAATGCCAATTTTTTTATGTCATTCTCTGTACAGAGCATTTATAGCAACTCACTTTCCTATCAGGACACTTTACCCATGACAAGGAGATACATTTTGAGCCACTTTGTTATAAGAAAAGAAAAATCTTGGCAGGGGTAGCTTGTAGTTCATCTGCATATTTACATTTGTTGTAATTGTAAAAAACAGCATTTAGATTTTTATGCTGGGAACCTTGTCGACTGTCTCACTTTGTGTTGAATGAAGGTCTTAACGAATATAACTGGGAAAAATCTGCCGCGTCCTCATTAATAGAAGAGATCCCCTGAAACACAGGCAACTCTCAGTGTGTCAGGAGAGCAGCTGCCTGCTTGACGACCCACATTTCTGACCCGGTTATTTTGTCATGGATTTGATCTGGATCCAATGTTCAGAACACCTACTCCCTATTCACCGTCTTATTTTTACAACACATTTCTTATTCTCATTCTCACTTGCATTTTCACCCATCCTGTTGCAGGACTGTGCTGACTGTAATGTGTGTTGTGAAGATGCGCTCTTTTTTTTTTTAAAAAAAAAGAAATAAAAACCTTGCATGTCTGAATGCACATGCAGAACGTTCTGGAGCAGGAGCTGGGGCCGAGCTGGCGAGAGAAGCTCTTGTCGTTTGAGGACAAACCCTTCGCCGCAGCCTCCATCGGCCAGGTGCACCACGGGGTTTTGAAAGACGGCAGGGAGATCGCCATGAAGATCCAGGTGTGGGGGCGAACGTGCACCATGTTTTTCTTTGTTTTATTTCCTTTGGTCCCTTGGTGCTGATGTGTCACCATGTCGATTCCAGTACCCAGGGGTGGCAGAGAGCATCCACAGTGACATCAACAACCTGATGTCAGTGCTGAAGATGAGCGTTGTCCTGCCAGAAGGTAAAAAAACAAAACACCTCATTAGTATAGTCCGCTCTCCCTCAGCCTAATAAATCTTTTATTTTAACTGGCTCATTACCAGTTTGTGTTTTGCATTCATTACCTGACACACAGCACAGATGGACTCAAATATATCTTTTCAAGTTTATTTATGGCGAGTTCAATCCACGCGCCTTGTCTTTGAAACTATTTTTTTTTCCCGTTTTTCCTTTTTTTTTAATGTCTTCCATTTCTCGTGCGAAAGCGAATAGTTGTCCTTTGACTGGCCGCCGTCTGTCTTGCCGTTTCGGTTTCAGTCCACTGAGTGGTGCTGTGGTTGCAAATCAGAGGCACGCGATTCCAGTTTCAGGCGGGTGACCGACCTCGAACCCGGAGGTGTTTAAGGTCTTCTTTGAAATCCGATCATCCCAAGGTGGACCAGGTCGCGTCCGCGATTTCAATGCGAGCGCACGCATGTCCTTTATTCCTCGTTTGGAAACATGAAAAGCTGCGCCCACCTCTCTGTCTGTACCCATCGCTTTGCATGACGTTCTTTAAATTTTCTGTTTGTTCACAGAGGCCTGCTGTGACTCTCTCTCAGCACGGCGGTGGTAAACATTTAAACATTTTCGGGTTTGAATTATTTACTTACTGAAAAGAAGTTGTGTCTCAGTGCTCACTGAAATAACCCGGCCGGATTATTTGAAAACGAAGAAATATTCAGCGCGTTCGCGGCTCTGTTCAATGCAAAATAAAGAAAAATGATGACTTTTCTTTATCCCGAGATCTGAGAAATGTGTGCATCATTTGTAATATATTCACAAACTTGCATGTTAAAGCATCTCTGAGGGCTTGAAAGGAAATAGTGCCGTGTTTGTTCCGTACAGAGCGGAGACACGAGGACGACGGCACAGGTGGAGGCGTATTTCGGTGCCAGGTGGCCGTCCAAATTGGGCCTGTTTTTTTTGGCAAATGGTAAACATAAAACTCATAGCACGGTTGCCATATACGACATATTCAACGAGGCAACGCTGAATAGCTCTTTGTGTACATCTTTAAATGGCAAAGAAGGCACTATGTAAACAAAGCCTGCTCCAAGAATTTGAGTGTTTCTGCCCTTGAATTAATATGGTTTTGAAATGTATTCCAGTCTGTCCACATTAAATGCTGGTACACATTATGCGTGGAAGATATCCCTCCCACCCCCGTGTCAAAGGTGACGGGGAAATCTTGTTTTTCCATCAGGTTTTCCACTGAGTTCGCTAATTTTTTTTTTTCTTTTCCTCTCCTTTTTTCCGCAGGTCTGTTCGCGGACAGCAGCCTTGAGGTCCTCCAGAGAGAGCTGGCGTGGGAGTGCAACTACGAAAGGGAAGCTGAGTGCGCCAAGAAGTTCAGGTGGGTTTTTACATGGTTCCGCGAAGCGTGAATTCTCCTCTGCTGAATGCCACCGTTGTGCCGTTTTACACGCCCAGAACCGCACAGGACAGAAACCTCAGAGGACTGTATAATATATGAAAGCCTTCACTGATGTTTGCTGCAGCTGCTAGAAACTGCAGATACACTGAATATTTTCTCTTTTTTTTTTTTTTTTTCCCCTGTCCCAACATCCTGAAATTACTTAAATTGATTCAGAGAGGATGAATTTATGTTTCTGCAGCATAGCAAAGGGTGACAAAAAAAAAAATCACGAGAAGACTAACTCGTGTATAAGACAATGAATAATGCATAAAAGCTTTCACGCAAGTTCGCTGTCGTCCGGGTTTGTGCAGGCAGCGTGATATTGCTTCATTACTAATAACCGCTAAGAATTGAGCTCTGATCTAATTTTAGGGAGGTGGTGCAAATCGTCCATGATGGAAAACACTGGTTTCTCAATTAAGGCCTCTGTTTTTTTTTTTTTGATTATTGATTGTTGCTGCCTTGTGAAAAAGTCTTCCTTTGCATCCTGGACTCTCTGCCGGCGCCAGTGTTCTACAAAAGAGTTCTACAAATCTACAAATGTATAGATTTCATGATATTAATACTCTCGGCCTGGTCCTCCGAATGCAGCTACTCTTCATGTAAATATCAAGCAACTCTTCCATATTGTTTCATTATCGCCGGCAGGTCACTCCTGGAGGGGGATGAGTACTTCCAAGTTCCCGAGGTGGTGGATGAGCTGTCGGGACGCAGGGTACTGGCCATGGAGCTGGTCCAGGGTGTCCCGCTGGACCGATGCGTCGACCTGGACCAGGAGACCAGGAACCAGGTGAAACCTTCAGCGTCAATTCGTCAACCTCTCAGAAAGCGAGATTCCGGGTGAAAATGCACTCAATGGGCTGAGAATCCGATCACTCAGACCAGCAGTTCCCAACCTTTTCAGTGCCACGTACCACTTTCATCCTGGAAACCTTTTGTTTCTGTAATTTAAAAGATTATTCAATTAAAAAAAAATAATGTAAATGTAACAACCATGCCTTAAACTCTGCACTTTTAATAACTGCTAAAACTAGAGCAGGGGTCAGGAACCTTTTTGACTGGGAGAGTCATAAAAGCCTAATATTTCAAAATGTATTTCATTGAGAGCCATATAGTATTTTTAACGTACAATAAATTAAATATGTCTTACTTTTAATGCAACCTCCGGTGCTGCATGGATTTGTTCAAAGTGCCGCTTAATATTTGACCGTTTCATCGATGCAATTTTATCATTGCATATTAGTCATACCGCAGATCCAAACGCAAACTCCTCTGTCCATGCAACCTGGAATGCACGGTAATCATCGTCTTTTTTTCTTTTCGCCATCTTTCCGTTACAACGGTTGAAGCGGATAAACTAGTTTACTATCTGATAAAATTGATTTCTTCACCTTTACAATGACCCGGACATGCTTGGAAGCCATTGGTTCCCGACCCGAACGACGGGTGACCCGTAAAACTTATCTTCAAAACTAATCTCTGTTTACTACTGACACAGTATTATGAAGAAATATTAAAAGTATTTTAAAATCAGGTCCAAACTGATTTTTTACTTTTTTTTTTTTTTTTCGACCCAAAATTGTCAGGGACCGTATACCGTCTCTGGAAGAGTCATATATGGCTTGCGAACCATAGGTTCCCAACCGCTAGACTAGAGGGTCCAGGGGTGATGGTACACGATGGGCCTCGGAATGCGATCCTTACATCTGGTCTTCGCTGTGTGGCAAAGTAGTTTTGGGGTTTGGGTGGCTTCATGACATGTTGCGACAGACCAGTGGTTTAAATAGGACTTATGCCATTTTGTTTTCTATGCGGCTCTTTTTGCCGGCACTGTAAAAGCCTTCTGGCGTCTCATCTTTTCATATCAACTGTCCGGTGACATTTTGTTTGCGGGGGCTATTTTAGCCATGATTAGCTCGCCGACTCACTTACTGAAATGCCCTTTGACAGAGTCAAGTGCAGGGCTGACTAATGCTGGGCTTATGCCGAACCATTTTTATAGTCGCAAACTTAAGACTGAAAGCCGGATGGACATTTAAGGTTTTGCCGGGGTCACATCGCACTCTTGCATCTTGGTCATTAAGTAGAAGTTGGTAATCTGATCAGCCTTTTGTGAGTCTTGGGTCTCTGACAATATCAAACGTGTTTGTGTTACACCACCGTAAAGGCTGAAAGACTTTTCTATATCGCTCAATAACCAATTGATGAGCTTTAACACAATAGGAAACCTGGATTGACAAACAATCCCCAGAGTGGTATTGACGCAGAGATGGTATTTGTTGGTGGTATGGATGAACTGGAACGGCAAAGGACGTCCCAATTGATCTGGAGCGTCCAGAAAGAGGTGTGGGTGGAGGAGATGTGGGCAGAACAGCCCAGGTTGTACAATGTCAACTCTCCAATGTATCACGACTGAGTAGAGAAGGAAAAAAGATGGATTGAAATAGCAGAGGCTCTGCAAGTACCCAGTGAAAACATTGCATGATGGGAAAAAAATGCTGAAAGAATCAACCGTATTTTTTGCACTATAAGGCGCATCGGATTATAAGGCGCACCTTCAATGAACGGCCTATATTTTAAAAAAATTACTATGTAAGGCGCACCGCATTATAAGGCGCATAGAATAAAAGCTACAGTAGTGGCTGGGGTTGCGTTATGCATCCACTAAATGGAGCTGCGCTAAAGGAATGTCAACAAAACAGTCAGATAAGTTATTCAAACTTTATTAGTAGAATACAAACCAACGTCCTGACAACTCTGTTCAATCCCAAAATAAGTTAGCGCATTCACAATACGGTATTGTACGCACCGGTAGCTCTTACTGGTATTTTCGCCGCCTTCATTGAAAACAATGTTTTTCCATCCATTCGTCACAGTCAAAAGCTTTTCATAAAACAAAAGCACCAAGAAGGGCCGTCTCTAAATTTATTGATGTTAAGTTCGCTAGCCAGCGCTTTTGCCTTCATTCGACTAGTGACTGTGGTGACACTTCTACTTGCTGCTCTCTGTTCAACAACCCACTGCTGAAGTTTGTCCTCTAAACTGTAGCCATCTCCCTTTGTTTGCTCAGAAACTCTGTTTAGTCTTCTTTACTTTGCGCAGGTCATCTTGTTGCTTCCTCCATTTCTGCACCGTTGATTGGTTGATGTCGAATTCTGTCACTGCTGCTCTATTCCCATGCTCTACTGTGTGACTGATAGCCTTGAGTTTAAACACTGCGTCGTAAGCATGTCTCTTGATAGGAGTTGTTACGGGGTCTTCACACACTCACACGGAAATAAAAATGAACGCTTTGCGCTGTCGTATATCCCAGCATGCACCGCGCGCTACTTCTTCTCGGGGAGAAAATGGAGTCGGCGGCTGCTTCCCGTAGTTGTCAGACCTCTTGCGTCTCAATATTGATCCATATATAAGGCGCACTGGATTATAAGGCGCACTGTCGGTTTTTGAGAAAATTAAAGGCTTTTAGGTGCGCCTTATAATGTGGAAAATACAGTAGTTGTATTCTTGTAATTAGAGACACTAAGATTCACAGTCTTTGTAAAATCTCAGTCTGAGACTAGGATGTGAATGAAATCCTGTCTTAAAAAGTCTCAAAGTCTTCTGATGTATGGGTAGCATTCCATCACGTTCCTGCACCCGTCTGGAGGGCCAGGAAACCCACCATATCAACAGCATTACACTTTTTTTTATATGGGTGTAAATAGAAAGGCAGCCAAAGTGGAAAATGAAAACATCTACCAAACAAAGACCTTTTCTAACTTCTTTAAGAGGAAACTCATGCTGAGGTCTTTTCTTGGACTTTTTATTGTTTTGCCCCAAACAGTCTCCTACTAATGCTACGTAATTGCAAAAAATCCTGCGCTTACGGCTGTTTGAACCAATCTTCTTTGTAAATGTGACTGCGTATAGCCTCAATGTTCCAACAGTAATGACAGCCTTTCCTCTAATATATATAAAAAACATAGACAAGTCATGTTTAACACCCAGAGCAGGATGAAAATGTGTCCTTGCATTAAAAAAGAAGAAGAAGAAAAAAAAAAACCTGTACATTTTGTCTACCCCTCCAGATCTGCTTCAACATCCTCCAGCTGTGTCTCCGGGAGCTGTTCGAGTTCAGATTCATGCAAACTGATCCAAACTGGGCCAACTTCTTTTACAACTCGGAGACGAACAAGGTGAGGGAATACTTAACGCCCAATCCAGCACACAGGTCAATGACATGAATAATGAGTGCAATTATTTCCCTCACAATTTTGATCCGCAGGTGGTTCTGTTAGATTTCGGCGCGTGCAGAGGCTACCCCGAGGCCTTCACGGACGACTACATAGAGGTATGAGAAATCCGAAAATGGGGATAACCAGTAAAAAGACATATTATGCTATTAGGTTGTGTGCTAAAAGCAGATGCGTGTGTCCAGGTGGTGCACGCCGCTTCCGTGGGCGATCGAGCCACCGTTCTCTCCAAATCCAAAGACCTCAAGTTCCTGACGGGCTTCGAGGCCAAGGTAGGGTATTTCGGTCCCCGTCGCTCTGTTCTTTTATTTTTCACATGATCGATAGACCTCCCGTCTCTTTGTATTTATTCCCGCCGAACTCCCGGCTCACTGCCTGCGCTCGGTGATGACTTAGCCGGTTTGTGTTATCATCGTCATCATCTCCCCCCCCCCCAATTTCGATTATTTTCACATTTGTTCTTTCGCTCAATCGGCGCTCAGCCTCGCCAACACACGATTGAATCTGCCCATGGTTTTGGTGCGGAGTTCAATGGGATTTTGCACAGAGATTAGATCTTTTCTTGCAATCATGTTAAATGTAGTCGTGAATACAAGTGAAATTGCTGCCTGCTGTGGGGGAGGAAAAAAAACACTGACGAAAGAATGCACTTTTCCATTTAAATTCGAGCATCATTTACATTTACAATACATTTAATACATTACACTTTAATAAAATACATTTTTTTTGTTTCTATGGGCCGTAATTAAGGCCATCGCCTTGAGTCGCTGTACTGGAGTTTGGGTTTTCGTGCATTGGTAATTCAAAAGAGGAAGTATTTCTCACGATGGTATGGACAGCTATGCGGTGCACTGTAGACCGCACTAATTCCCCCTGTCTCGGTATGTTACATGAGTTGACGGCCAATTAAATCGAGCCTTTCCAGTCCTCTTTTTACTGAAAGCAAGGGGTTGAGTCGGAACCAGAAGGAACCCCCCTGCGGGTTGAAAATGAAATGTATCCCCGTCACCCAGATGCTCGATCGGTCAAGGGAAACAAGCGAGGGGGACTAAATGAAACTTCGGCATGTGTTTCAAGGCACTGGTGAGATTTGAAGCGTTTTTAAAAGGCAATCGTGTTTATTGCGTGGGTTTTAAGCTGTGTTTTTAACAAGCGACGGAACCAAGCTCGTTTGTGGTTGGCAGAAGGAAGGTGTCAAGGAGACTGATGGGGGGAATGAGGAAAAAACACGCTTACAACTCAAACGGAAAATACGTATTATTAATCAAATAACAAAAAAATTGACATCCATGACTTATTTAGAAATGTATATTTTGGGGGGTAATGCTACGCCCCGGTCAAGTCTACACACATGAAATCTGTCGTATGCATAAGTGACATTTTTTGACTGGGGGGGGGCGCAGATCAGTTGGTCGAGCAGGTTGAAGGTTGGCAGTTCGATTCCCTTCCCCACCCCTTCATGTTAAAGCGTATTTTAAGCGACGTAACCCCAAGTTGCTCCCGATGGCCTGTTTAGCGCTTTGCATGGCTGCTCCTCCGCCGTACGTGCATGTGTGTGAAAGCTTTCTGGCTTTAAGCGCTTCAAAACCGCATGGCGTGAAAGCCCTCTACAAGTGGATTTTCCGTTTATTCCCGCCCACCCAGACGTTTCAGGACGCTCACGTCGAGGCAGTGATGATCCTCGGTGAGGCTTTTGCGTCGGCCGAGCCTTTCGACTTCGGCACCCAGAGCACCACCCAGCGCATCCAGAGCCTCATCCCCGTCATGCTGCGCCACCGCCTCGTCCCCCCGCCCGAGGAGACTTATTCCCTCCACCGCAAAATGGCCGGCTCCTTCCTCATCTGCTCCAAACTCAAGGCCAGCATCCCCTGCAAGGACATGTTCCTGGATGTGTACAAGGCCTACAACCAGAGGCGACAGGCGCAACAGGCGGCGCAGGCCCACGCGTAGGCGCTAGGCGAAGATGTCAGCTTCCCGTAACCAAGGTTACCACAACGGACCTTTTAAACTCAGTCTTTGTTTTGCTTGAGTAGGGTGGGACCGGCAAATACCAGCGTGCTTTATTAAGAACTGAGATCATGCGTTAGGCTTTTATTACACCTCACTCTGTGACTCCAAGGCGGTGCGACATGTATAGACAAACATAATGTAAATAACTACGACAGTAACACGGAAAGTACTTGTGATGACTCAGTCAAGACGGTTATATTGCAAATTAAACCCGTATATTTTATGAAGTGGATTTTTATTAAGATGGTCCTGGCCGGCGGTGTGTGACGTGCTGTGTTGCTGGCCCTCGGATACATTTCTATCAACAAACGCAAGGATGCCGCTGTTGCGCTAATTATTTCGACGGGGGGCGTCCGTTGTGTTATTGAGGGAAAACCGCTTCTTCTTCTGAAAGTCAAATAACAATCACCGCTTTGCCTTCGGGCGAGATATTTACCAGACGACTCGGTTTATAAAGATTTCTTTCTGACAGTGACCGGTAATGGCCTTTCTTTGTCATTCAACACTAACCCCAATAACTTGACATTACTGTCTTTTTACAGTGAATATTCTTTGTTGGCAGAGATGTATATCATCATTTTGTGTGTGCATGTTTTTTTTTTTTTTCATAAAACATGGAAATAAATGTGAAAACTATATTTATCAAGGACTTGAGATTTACTGGTAGGTGTCAATAAGCTGAAGCGGTAAGCAAAGAGAGCCTTGTACTCTTATTGATCAGTTGCAGTTTTAGACCTCTTGAGTGAAATGTGATTGACCGGAGGCCGTGTTTAACCTCCTTGTCTCCAGGTGGCGTGATCGCATTGACCCCTGAGCACTATTAAACACTCCTTTTGACTGAGGCAGCGTCAAAGCATGGTTATATTGATCACCAAATTCTCAAGCGTTGTCATTCAGTTGCTGTCTTCATGCCAGCTCCTCCCTATATATATATATATTATATATATTTTTCTAAATTATCTAGACTAGCAATTGCTCCTAGTCTGAGCTGAGATTTTTCTGGATGTGAATCATCCTGCATGGGTTTGGGGGCCCGAGATTAAGGAACTAAGTGCACGTTATTCTGATGCTTTTTATTTTATTTCATTTTGCACTTTGTAAAAAAAACACCCCGGGGTCAATCTGTATCCAGCGAAATTTCTGGTTATACGTAATGAAAGATAATTGGATTTTGGGTCTGCTGATCTCCTGGATAAAACTGTAACATTGAGGATGTCCAGCAACCACTGCCAGCTTCTCTGCCCTTCAATTTTTTTGATTTTTTTTACAATTCATATTCCCATGACCTGGTGACGCAGGATAATTTCATTTTTTTTGTTACGCTTTTTTAGAATTATTGGATGGTATTTCCCCGAGTTGTCATGAACCTTTTGTGGTTGAATCTGATTGCATCTGACTAAATCTAGAATTCCTCTGATACGATAATATTTATAATAATGGCTTTAGTTGTCACTCAACATATTCTGTTGTTTTTGATGTTTTTATTCACTTTTGCAAAATGTTCCGAGTTGTGTTGACTCTTAAAAAGAAAAAAAAAAAAAAGGGCAGGATGCTCTCATAGGCCATAATCGGTGGTGTTTGTACCGGAGTACATTATGTGATCATTTTCTTATATTATGGTCTTCTTATGTAAGCTGATGAGGAGGTCACACTATTACAGACGGCTCTCAGTAGTGCGATCAAACATCTCTTACTGTTGTTTGCACATAAATCAAGCGTGGACAGTGGGGGAGTAGTTTGGGACACTAATGGACGACTATTTACCACGACCGTGATATTTTCTAAAACCTTGTTTTTGTTCCAGAGAACCTCATCAAGAAGGTCCTCCGGTTCGATCTGCGTATTCTCTCTCTTGTCGGCATGGGTTTCCTACGGGTTCTCCCACTTTCCAAAAACATGCATCTGGTTCACTGGAGACCTTGAATAGCCCAAATGTGCGAATAGGCGGGTGAATGGCTGAATGTCCATATGACATGCAAATGAGCGAATGGTTTTACGTCTCTATATGATGTTTTAATGAAAGAGTGAACGGCTGCATGTCTATATAACATGTGAATGAATTGTTGGTCACTGATGTATGAATGAGAGGGTGAATATTTTTTGTTCCATATGAGGTGTGAATGAGAGGGTGAATGGCTGACAGTCTATATGAGTTGAACAAGAGTGAGTGGTTTTAATATGATCTGACTGGATGTCAGTGTATATGACGCATAAATGAGAGGGTGAATGTTTGCATGTCTTTTGCTCGCAGTACCTTTTGCTCGCTCTAAGCGATCTCAGGCAAAACTGTTCTCACTTCTACTACCTCAGTGGTGGAACAAAATTCCAGAAGCAACAAGAATAGCATCATCTATCTCAACCTTCAAGAAACAGGTAAAAACTGTTCTCTTTCAGGACTTTTTACTGCTCTGATGCCCCAGATAAGGTTAGGCAGCAAGTTAGGCTATGCAGTGTGTGTGTGTATGTTTGTGTATGTCTTTGTCAAAAAAAAAAAAAAAAACAACTCACTAACCCAAGCTTACTGTTCTGTATATTTCCTGTGCATTGTGTATTTGCAGTCCCTATGTCCTCTATTGTAAGTCGCTTTGGATAAAAGCGTCTGCCAAATGCAATGTAATGTCTCTATACGTGACCCGGCTATTGACAAGTTGAATCGCCTAATGACAGCTGGGATAGGCTGCAGCGCAAAATAAGCTGTAAAGATAAAGAATGCATGAATGAGTGAATGAAAAACCTCATCAGGTCGTCTCCCATGACAACAGTTTAGGGAACCTTGCAGAGAACCCCTGTGTGTGAGGTCGCCGCACGATGGCGCTGCTGTGCGTCGGAAACAGACATAACCCCCTCCTCCCTCCCTCCCTCCATCCCTTCCTCTCCTCCTGCCTTCCTCCACCTCTTGTGGAAAACATCAATGGGGAGAGTGGATTTGCATGCCCGTCCTCCTGTGCCAATGGGCGCACTGGGAAGGCTGGCTCTGCGGGTGGAGCCGCAGGAAACGCCACAGTAAAACGCACAGTCAACAACCAAAGCATCCGAATTTTTTACTACACACGCATCCCGGGGAGAAGACTACCACCTTATTTCTTTTTTTTTTTGTTTATTTTGTTTTGGTTTTTCTTTGCACGAGTGACATTGTTAAACCCTAGTTATATATATGTGTGTGTGTTTGTGCGCACCGTGCGGAGCTGCTCCACATCGCTTCCACGCATCGCTTCCGCAGCGCGGAGGAAGATTTGGAGGCGAACATAGAAAGCAATTATAGATTATTCTCTATTTTTTTTTTTTTTTTTTTTTTTGGCTATAACAACCCCCTTCGTCCGGGGTCCTGGATCACCGCAGCGGAGGTGCGGGGAGCCGATCATCCGCCGTTCTCTTGGGTGAGTTGACTCGATCTCCGTCCGATCTGGCATCCCATCAGGACTTCCAAGCGATTTGTCATTTCTTAATAATGAACCGACTCCTTAAACACACATACACGCACACACTGAATACGTGCGCGATTCTAATCCGGGGAGTTACCGGCTGCGGGTCTGGTCGTCGGAGCTCCGCATGTGTGTAAAATGAATGAAACGAGGCAGTGATGTCATAGATTTTTTTTTTTTTTCCAAATCTAACTTTATTATCATTTACCTTGCATCCCATGTGATTATTTCATCACCAGCCTTCGTCGTCCGCTACGGAGATTTACGTCATAACCGGCGAGGAAATCATACACTGCGTTAAGTACTGCGTAATTACACGTCTATTACGGTATGGAGGTTGGAGGTATTTTCTTCCACGGAAAACACCAGGTTTTAATATGCGGGAGCACAACTCTACCTGTCTCTACCCTTCACTTTCGTTGCACCAAGTCGGGCGAGGTGATCCAACGTGATGATTCCCTTCGTGCACAGTTGCATCATCTCCTAAAAAAAAAAAAAAAAAAAAAAAAGTTCTAGAAGAGCGACGTACAAGGTGTGTGTGATGGAAGAACACAAGAGAGAGATATTTGGAGATGGGTTTGCAGCCACACATGGCACATGGCATGCCTCGGTATATAGGCCATGTAACACATGAGGTTCCATTGTCTGTGGAGCTCCATCTGTTCCATGACATGGCATTCCTCAGACAGCCAGTAATGCTGTTAGGGGGTGGTATATCCTGACCCGCCGCCTCTCCGAGAAAGAGTGCATTAAGAGAAGTAAGCGCGGGGCCTCGATCTCACGGTGAGTCAGCCTCCGAGCCGCAGGCCACCTGTGTAGACGGCTCCCGTGCCGGGCTGCAGGGATATCGGGCCGGATTAGGGACTAGACGTTTTGTTTTTTTTTTTTTTTTTACCCGGGGTCTAGAATTGCAGAATGTACTCGGACCCCGGAGGAGTCCATCCCAGGACGGCAGCCCGGAGCTGCGGGAGGCCCGAAAGCCTCCGTGGACGGGACCCGGGTGGGGGTTAGGATCGGTCACGGTTTTCGGAGTGAACGGGAGCCCGGTCGTGTCCGGGTATCACGGTTTGTTCAAGACATCTGGTCTCTTTCCAAGCTGAACATCGGCACTTGACGTGAATTCCTCTTTACGACTACGCTAACATTCACTTCATTAGTCCTCACTTTAAAATTGTCCCTTTTGTTTTAAATATGAATCTACTGATGAGTTTTGTAGCAATATAAATGTTGCAAAACACAGTTCGGTGATTTGTCTAATGTTCCTTCATAGAAGGCAATTCATCCGACCGGTTTGGTCTGAACTACATTTAATCTGGATTTTGGGAAAAACTAGATTAATATCTAATCTTAATCCCGGGCCGGATGTAGCCGGGTTATCGTCCCAATACGGTGTTAGATTTAGACCCGGCCCGATCTGCGTTTTGGGGTTCGGTTAAGGATGGGTTAGGTTTTGAACCTGTGATTAGTTCAAGGTTAGCCGTGGTTTGGCTTCAATCGCCGAGCTTAAATTAAGTCTTGATTCATAATGGAGGCCCGGGGGGTCCGACTTAAGTTTATCCTATCCCCGGGGTTCGATCAAAGCTGGGTTTGATCCAGGCGCTTGATAAGTCTCGGTTTGGGATTAGGGTAAAAATGAAGACCTCGATGACAATCCTTGGCCAGATTTAGAAAATACTTTTTTTTTTTTTGTCTGCATCCGGGTTTTAGATCAGATTAAGACCGGTCTGAACGTCGCGTTTGGCGCGGAGCTCGGCTTAGGTAGTCGGCTCCCGTCCGGCGGACAGATTCTTTACATCCGAGCCGGCACTACCTCTCCCTTTCCCCTCCCAACCATTTCCCCTCTGATCGCTGCATCAGGACTCGACCGCCTTTTGTTTGTCCACACACCAGGGGGAGGGGTGGGCTCGGCGGAGGCCACAGTACAACGGGGGATCGAAGGTCATCCAGCTGGCCAATCAGGGCGCAGTCTGGCACGGCTGGTAGCAGAAGAGGGCGTTGCCCCTGCCCCCCCCCCCCTCCCCCTTTTTGTGCCGGACAGGGTGGGTCTGCTAAACAAGCAGCTCCACTTCCAGCCCTCGGCCTCAGCCGGGAGCCACGCTGCTCTCACCTCCTCCTCTGTCGCACCGGCGTACAAACACCTCGGCGGTCTTCAGGTCAGGACCTGAAACCGCCACAGAGGTCTCCATTCATTTGCGCCTCTGCACGGCGTCAGGCGCCGTTTCGGTCTCGCCGATCGCGAGCGCCGAAAGTTTTGACGGGCGCCTCGGAAAGCGACACGGCCCGACACGTTGGGACCGTCACGAAAGCGGTAGATGACAAATTTTTTTAGGTGTCATAGGAGAAGCTGCCAAGCAGGAAGTGGTTCGAAGGTGCAGCAGGGTCGAAAATATGAGCTACAGAGATACCGGAGCTCTCCAGCGCTGTAATTGTGCAAGTTTGCAAACAGAAGGCTTGCGTTTATGTCTACGTCGCCCTGTTCCTTGCACGCTCTCTCTCTCTCTCTCTCTCTCATAAACACACGTCACCGCCGTCTGAGTGTCTGATGTGCTGAGCGGCGCTATCTGATTTCTGTAAATGCAACCCCTCGCCCGGCGAGGTCTCGTCTCGCGCTAAGTGCCCGCTCGCAGTTTTCATCCGCGCGCCGAACCCCCCCCGCAACCGTCGATACCGATTGACAAACAATCGCGGCACTGGATCAGAACGCTTCCCTCGTGCGACAACCTGACCTGCGATCGACCGCGTTTGTTCACTAGAGGGATGCTGATACCCGGTGTGCGTGCCAACTTCTACCTCAGAGGCGATCAGCGGTTTATTTCCTGGCTTCGGCGACCCTTTCTCTCCGCAGACAATCAGGAAAGTAGATGGCGACTCAGGAAAAAAAGGACGATCCATCTTTGTCCGATTCCCTAGATGTTGCCTCTGCGGGGATGCACTTCTACCTTCCTTGTCGACCGTCTCCGCGCGCTTTATTCCAGGAATTACTCAGCACCTGTTCTAGACGCCCTTTAACCCCTATTGTAGCACGTGCGCGTCGCCAATTAAATTCATAAATCACGGCGTTGACTGTGCACCGGCGGGGAGGCTTAGCGCAATCACAGTGTAAAATTCATGGCAGAACAGTCGTATTATCATAGGATTATTCATCTCCTCCTCTGCATCGTTGATTATTATATGGGAAGAAAAGTATGGCGGGAGGCACGAGGGGATTTTTGCATTACAAAGCGTGCCGTCACGTACAACGGTACACAGACTTTCCCCTCGGATTAAGAAAATAATGATTGCATAATCAGGATTTTGCATTTGAACTATAGGTAAATTAGCCTCGGAAAGGCCCGTGTGGAATGTAACGTGCGGGAAGAATGTGGGTAATCTTGCCATATTTGAGGGATGATGACTTTGTCGGTTTTTTTTGTTTTTTTTTTTAATTCAAAGCATGTGACGCGCTGCTCTTCAGTAAAATAACAATGCTGGATATGACAGTCGGCTTCTCCGCCCGCACTGTTTCAAAGTGATCCAGAGGGAGGGAGATTGTGAGCGACAGACACGACCCGAGTTAAATCTTCCAGAGCACAGAGGGGCCTATTCAGTACGCTGCGAGGAGGAGAGAGAGAGAGAGAGCGAGCTAGCAGTGAGTGAGTTAGGGGACAACACTTAAAAGGGTTGTATGCGGCTGAATGGCCGGCATGTGTGTTATGTGTGGTGCGGCTCCACGGGCCTGCCGGAAACAGTCAAGGCGGCCGGGGTGGAGGCGGGACGGCGTGAGGACAGGTGAAAGCGGGACACGCATTAAACTCAGAGTTGTGGGAGATTTTGCTTTTATTATGCAGGAAACTGCAGGAAAATTTATATATATCAGGATACACCGCGGAGTGTGTCTGCACCTGTGTGTGTGTGCACAATCGCACGCTTTGACTGGAAACCAAAGTGAACCGGGGGAAAGACGTTCAAACTCACGGTGCGACAACTCACCCCGGCAGTATGGAGCGTTGGCCTGCCTCTCGACAGAGTTTAAAAGATTTCGCCCATATTGTCATGTTTTCCTCCTTGGCACACGATTTGCACATTGCATCATGTCTTCTGATAAGTGCCAAAGATTGATCCGAGCCAATTCGTCAACAGTCTTTCCACCGAGCCGCCCCGAGGCTTGTTTTTCTTTTTTTCTTAGCCGTGAGATTGTCAGAAGGAAGGACGGTTCCCTTCTCTGAAGCGGTCCTCACAACAATGGTAGTGTTTTATTATTAATAGAAAATGACCAGAGTTCATTTTTTTTTCACACCCAAATTACAGAAGGAGTATCGCTGTCGCTAAACCCGCTAAACCGCCAGCGTCCGTCAGCTCTGCATCGAAGAGCTAAAGTGCAAACACAAAACAAACCGTTCATTCTTAACTTTTCAAGAAAAATTAATTGAAATAACACTTTGTGCTCTCGTTTGGCTATTGCCACGCTTTATTTGTTTCATTATTATCCCTGGAATCAGAACTTTGTGTCCTATACTCAACAGATTGTTGATTTTTTTTCGCCATCCGACAGAAAGAGTGATGATATGATCTTTAAAATTGCATCACGGCAGCTCACAGCCCATGTAAAACTCATCAATTATTAATCTATCTTCCGAGGAAATGATGGCGCACTGATGATGATGTGTGTTTGGACCAACTCCCCCACCCCCTACTTTACGGCGAATGGTTAGTGAGAGATAAATCCGCCCGGGAAAGAAAAGCCGTAGTCAGCGACGTGCCCCGTATTCTGTTGGCCGAACCACCGCTCACCCTTGTAAAAATGTCAGCGATGTCGCGGCGAACGTGCCAAGTGTGGCCTTCGGTTTATAAAACACGCGTTCTGTTTACCGGTGCCGTGACTCATCGTTGCCATGGCGAGGAGCTCTGACAGTAACACAGCTGATGGGGAGCACTGACTCCGTGTGACTCTTCATCCTCCCTCGATGCTGCTCGGTGCATCCGCGCTCCTTCGATCTTCGGCCTCTCTTTTGTCTCCCGCCACCGTGGGTCTGTTTTGCCTCCTCTCTTCTCATCCCTCGCTTTAGCGTTTATTAAACCTACCTTGGATTTTTTTTTACTTCTCTCCACTCCTATCGTCTCTCCTCCTCCTCGGCCAGCTGTGCACCAGATGTGCAGCGTCCTCCCAGCTGTTGGCGCCATGAGAAAGACAATTATGAGATTGAATGAACCCCTACCACCACCACGTCACAAAAGTACAGTGTAACACCGGCTTTTATTTTGATTTTATTCGTTCTTTGTCTCCGTTCATGAACCGAATCCATTTTTCCCCATTGAAATCGATGTAAATCCCATCGATCCATTCTCCAGCCTCAAAAAACACACTGTACTCTTTTGGAATATTTTTATGGGATTACTTGTGGCAGAAATACTGAAAGGAATTAAAGCTAACCTTAATTATTACTGTTCATTAGTTCTGGTGTTCTCTGTTTTTCTTGCAAGCACTTGTACTCTGTGTTTCCTTCACTAAATCAGCAAAACTAAAGCTTTCTTGCACGAGACCCTTGCTAACGCTACTTCCTGCAAGCTGCCTTTCATAAATCCAAACTAACAACCACTTTACTACTTCTAAGACTTGAGACCTTTGCTTTATTAACACAATCCACCGTCTTCAGCGCGTTTTTGTCCTTCAGGATTGTACAAACGGTTGACCGTGAGCTATGCCATAGCGCTTAGCGAAATCTGTAACTAAAACACAGCTCGTGGGTTTCACTATTATAACCTTCTTCGGATCGATTGTAACTAACCTTTTTGGGAGCCATAATAAGGGCTAACTTACTGGGGAAAAAAAAGCGCAAAGACGTGAACAGGAAAAAATAAAGGTGAAAGATATAAACAACACAGACTACCACGCACGACTGTCGACTCTCTACAACACGGAAAGCCCGTGTGTATGTTTGTTTGCGCCTGGATTCAAGATTTGATCGAAAACTCAGCTCGAAGGCCAACTAGAGACGTTAAAGCTGAGGTTCTACTGATTTATTACTAGTTTCGCTCTCTACTGAAAGGAAGGGAGGATGAGGAAGGTGAATCTGTTGTGGGAGTCGGGTCGGGGGCGGTAGTGTTTACGTGAGTTAATCTACGAAAGCCTAAATGTCGTATACCAATTATAGCAGCGCTGCAGCCGGGCCCACCGTCTGCCCTTTCTCAAATGTTTAGAAATGAAGCGCTCTGGCGGACATCGTGTTCATATCACGGATGATTTAAGAACCAAAATGTAGTAGTTAAGTAGGTAAACTGTGGTGACTGAGAGGAAATATGCCGTAGCATCTGCGTGAAAGTACATAATCCAAACGTCAACAGAGTTCCTCTCCTGACTCGCCGATCTCCCATCCTGTAAGGAAACAGTTTGAAAAACGGAAAAAAAAATGTCGAATTTTACTGAAAAGACTTGTTTCTGAGGCGGCGGCGAGAAGCTTCCCACTTGTATTCCAACAGGGGCCTTTCCTCGCATGGACCAAAAACATGCAGCAGGTTCATAGGAGACCCTAAAATCCCCAGATACCGGAATGAGATGGTGAATGGTTGTTTGTTTCAGTATGTGGCCCTGTGATTGGCTGGTGAGCGGTTCAGGGTAAACCCTGCCTCTTGCCCAATAACAAGATAGGACAGAATAGGCTCCTTTGACTGAGTGGAGGAGTCATGTAAATAATGAATGCATACGTTTTCATTTTGCGCACTTTTCTATTACATTTAAAGCGACTGTCAAATGTTTTTACTTTTAATTTCAATTGATTCAAAGGCAAAACCAGTGTTCTGCGTGTAGGTTATCTTGTGAAATGTGTCGACTAGAAACCTGGGAAGTTTATGGTTATGGCCTTCTTTGCAAACTGAAAATCAGAAGGAAATTTTAAAAGTTTCATCTCGATCGTTAAGTATAAAGCGGTAATCTGAGTTGCTTTTAATCGGTCTTTTCCGAGTCTTGGGCTAACGGCGATATCAAACATACGTATATGTTTTTATTGATATTATCATCAATCTTGGTCTTTCAGTCTTTACAGTGATGCAACACAATCAACAACCAATAGATGCACAAACCGTAGACACGAATCCTGGTAGACAAACAATCACCGGAGCGGTATTGGCGGCAGAGACGGTAAATGTTGGCGGTATGGAAGAACGGGAAAGAAGGACGACCCGATCAATATGGACCGTCCAGAAAGAGGAGCAGATGGTGGAGCTGTGGGCAGAACGGCTCAGCTTGTATGATGTCAACTATCCGACGTATCACGACTGAGTGGAGAGGGAAAAGTGATGGACCGAAATAGCAGAGGCTCTGCAGATACTCGCTGAAAACATTGCTCGGTGGGAAAAAAATTGGTGAAAGACTCTAGCTGTCGTCTTGTAAATAGCGATCGGGATGGACTAATTCCGCAAGTACAGAGATAAAACGTAAAGAACACGAAAAAGGTGCTGTGGCTTCGGATGTGACCCTGCGGGGCCCCCAGGGCACTCCCTCACCCCTTCAGCAGTCGCTGAAAGGGCGCCTCACCAGATAATCTGCGACAAAAGCTGATTCAAAAAGAAAACATTTTGACATTTTTTATTTTTTTCAAGGGAGTAAACCTGTAAGTGTTCAAGGGCAGGCGGATGAAGGTGGCGGCGTCCAAAGAAAGGAGGGGTCGACGCCACATTGATAGTGACACGGGGAAAAAAAAAAATGCGACGCTGAAAATTGCTGATGGTGTTCGCTTTTGGAGCTGATCTTTCCCACCCAACGCAAATGCTTTGTTAAAAAGCCAACAGAAAGCGTTCCCTGCATTGATTGCCTATCGACTTTTCTATAGTCAGTCTCATTTTTATTTTCGTTAATAAGCCGTTTCCATTCCCTTTCTATAATTTCCTCTCAGCCTTCATCTCGTCTCTCCTTTCCCTTCCGAATACTGGTTTCTTGGTGTATCTCTCTCTGCTCCCTCTCTCCCTGGCCGTCTCTCAGTCAGGGGGGAAGTGGGAAGGAACAGACCCTCCTTTGTCCGTCTCCACTGTAGGAAGACGAGTAGACGTCCTCCCAGAAAAAGCTCAGTCTTAAGGACTCCCGAGTCGGTCAGCGAGAGAGAGGCTCTAAATCAGCCGGCCACTTGGGAAAGAGAGTCGAAGTGGACACCCCGGGCCGACCGCTGGAGTGGATGAATAAAAAAAAAAACGGCTAGAAAAACCTCTGCTAGCGGAGAGGGCGGGAAGCAGGAACGATCAGAGTCTTACCTTTCGAATCCGTCGGATGGGGAGGAGTATTTTCAAGCAAACTTCAAAGCAGGAACATTGCAGAAAGTATTTTTTTTTTCCCAACTAGTTTTTTCGAACCATGTTCCGATTCTTTGTGGGCAAAGATGAAAAAGCCCCACGGCCTTTAACAGCTGACGCCCTTATTTTGCTTGGCTTGGACCGACTGGAAGCAGCTTGATTAACTGCGATCGTAAAAATTGTCCTCCCGCTCCCTATTAAGCTCTCTGAATCGTATCATATCTTGTACAAACCGGCTAGTAAACAATTAGCGGGTTGACTGCGTGTGACGGATGCAATCGACTTGTCGAAACCCCCCGCTGTGAGAAAAAAAAACAAAAAAAAAAACACATCAGCCGCGCTCGCTCCCCCCAACCGATCCGTCGTCCACGGCACTTCCTGTTTTGGCATGTTCTAAATGGCCTATGAATAAAAGGCGGGTTTTTGCTTCAGACTGAACTTCCTGTTCTTCTTGTCGGGAAAAGTGCACCAACCCAGACTTATAGTTCAATTCTGTTTGGGAGAAACTGAGAAAGAGGTCTGTGGGAAATGTGTTCTTTCCCTGATTATTCTCACTTTTCAGTGAGAGTATTCAGAAATACTGTCTGTAAAGCATATTGAATAGAATAGAATGGGGCGGTGCAACGGTTAGCTTTCCCCAGGTTCAGGGTTCCAACCAGAGGCCTTTCTGTGTGCGGTTCGTTTGCTCTCCTCCAGGACATCCCATTTCCTTTCACAGTCCAAAGATAAAGTCGGTTGATTGGAAATTGGGAGCGAACGGTTTTATGTAGGACATGTGCGTGAATGACAGTGAATAGTTGTTTGTCTCTACATGATATGTGAATGAGTGAATGGCTGTGGATGAAGAATAGAATATGATAGAATTCTATGTAGATAGGGACCAGACAGTTTGACATGGTTACATTTCAAAGAAAGTAGCTGACTTACTGTACATGGATTTTATGCGCTTCACCCATGTATTCTAAATACTTGAATACAATTAAAAAGAAAGGCCAGAATTAGATATGTATAACACACCTTTGAGTTTTGGTCGATTGCAGGAATTGTAATGATACTAAACTGGAGATACTGGCGTCTGTGGAAAAACCCCAAATCTGAATCCCCGTCCGAAAAAGAGCGCATGTGATGTCTTGAAATTCTGATTCTGTTAGGAGCGGGTAACATTTGTTGTGCAGCTTTCTGTAATTAAATCAAGTTTTTTTTTTTTTCCCTGGAATGTCAGTTTGAGAGTAATAGAGACTGAAAAGCTGTAATGGAAAGTTCCTCAAGGATGACATCCAGGCGCGAGGCTTTTCGGTCATATTCATGTAAAGTACGAAGAATTACTGGAGAACTTCTTCTGCGGTGGTGTTTGACGCAAATCGCACCATTTAACTCAATTAAAGGGAAGAGAGAGTCTCATTGTTGGACGGTTTGAGATCCTCCTTTAGCATCGTCTCACCTCTTGGCCCCTTCGGGAGGAGGCTGTGAAGCGTTACGTCTCAGGCGCGACCGCATAAAATCTTCAACAAGGTTGGGCTGATTCGGATCCGAACGCTTCCAGATTCCGGTGCTTGGACGGGCCTTCAATGATCAGCAAAATCCACGAAAAAGTAATATAGACCAAGATCCTGCTGTGCCTGCTTCCGCCTTGGTGACGCCAAAGAGACGATGGGGGAGTTGTGCAGCGATGAGATCGCGGTGATGTGATCAGCGGAACCTGTCGCCCTTCGTCTTTCGGCCGGCGCCGTGCACGCGTTTCTACCGTTCTCTCCCGTCACTCCCGAGGGCCGCCACCGCTCGCGGAGGGGGAAAAATTATAAGGCCACGCAACAGGTCCCAATCAGTCGCATCCAGGATCGTCCAGTTCAACAGATGGCTTTTTGCTTCATACAAGTGGGGAGAACAGGAGAACACAGTCTGGGCTCTGTGTGTGTGTGCGCTTGTGTGTGTGTGTGTATACATGCCTGCTGCTCACTGGGCTCCACATGGGAAATGTGCTGTTGCTCTTGAACTGCATTCCTAGGAGTCAAAGGAAAATCTCAACCTCTTTTAACCCCCCCGCGTCTTCTCAGTTGTGGGTCCCCTTTGAAGCTTCTTCTCTTGTCTCACATGTACGCACACACATTTCATATATATATATACATACACACTTTAACACGGGCGTTTACTCCCTCACGTGGATTTTGTTTACATCCCGACCGAGCCACGTGTTACACAGGGTGCTTGGCCGGGCCACATCTTCGGCAGTGATCACTAAATCTGGAGCGGTTTATGACCTTTTTTTTTTTTTTTTTAAAATACAAAACATAAATCCATACGCTCCGTATTCCTCTGCAAAAAGTGCACATCCGCACATCCTTAAAACAAATCCTCTAATCTTTGCCATGGCCTGAGGTCTTTGCTTTAGAAAGTAAAGTTCGAGACGTTTTGCTTTGCTCCTGCGTCCCATCTGGATGGGTCATTTTTTTTTTTTCTTTTCGCGTCACAACAAAGAATAATATTTGTATTGAACTGTGGAAGTTAATTCATCTCACATTAAGCTGTAAAGCGATCTTTGAACGCTAATACGCTTTATAAAGTTATTAAAGTATAATCAAATGAAGTCAATGAGATGTTATATTAAAAGTGTTTCTCGAAGCGAGGCGCGTGAACAAGGATAAATTATCAAGGAAATTAAAGGAGTAAAGGGTCAACCTGTAATCGTTTTTTGTAGCGTTTTGTAGTCACAAGACGCAGCAGCGCTCATTTGTCTTTCAGACAACCTGATGAATTTCGGCCCGTAGTTACTCTGCTCCCTCCTGAGGGAAACCTTTTATTCTTTTTGCAGATAAAAATTTCACTGAGCTCTTTGGATTGTCGCTGACTCTGTGTGTGTGTATGTGTGTGTGTGCACGTCAGGTAGCATACCTGCTCCAGCCAAAATAGCTCCCCTGGTGCACCTTAAAATAAGTCTGAGAACTTCTTAAAAAGCGAAGCAAATCTGTGAAGTTGCGTGCCGTTAGAAGCAGATTACCAAGCCCACAGTTGATAAAACTCTTCCCGGTAGATGTGAGAAATTTCTGCTATGAGTGTTTTTTTTTTTCTTTTTTCCCCCCCATCATCCCATGTTCATGCAAAGCTAATGATCGTTTAAAGGAACATTTCCCTGCGAAACGCCTCAGACCACACATCTCCTTGTGTCTGTTCTCCATTTATGTAGGTCTGTCTTATCTAATACAATCTGTCCCCATCTAATATTCACATTGCTTCCCCTTCAGGGGAAAGAGAGGGAGAGAGGAAAGGAGGCTGGGGCTGTAAGATGTGGAAGATGGAAAGCGGGGCAGAAGACTGCGCCTCCCGATAAACAGAGCCCCTTCCTGGAAGGAACTCGCAACAGATTAAATCCGCGCCAACGCACAAACACATGCATAACCAGCAAACGCGAACCGGGTGTCGTCTGCCTGCCTGCCTGCCTGTCTGTCTGTCTGTCTGTCTCTGCATAATGTTAGCTTTGCATGTCGAAGTGTCCTTGGGTAAGACGTCCAAAACCCCGGATGCTCCCGATGGCCTGGCTACACCTTGCACGTCGACCCTGCCGCCATCGGGGAATGGGTGAACGTGAACCGGTTGTATAGAAGTGGGGACTATTTAATGTTTACATGCACCGGAGACAGGCTAATACCATTGTTATTCGAAATGAGGAAGTTCCGTGTGATATGCTAAGCTTACATCTAACCATTTTGATGGTCATGGACTTAAAAGTTGTAAGGAAATCCAAGGGGTTTTACTCATCTTGCTGTAGTCACAGCGTGCTCCCATCATCAAGTATAAGGTGGTAATCTGAGTTGTTTTAAATCAGCCTTTTCCGAGTCTCGGGCGCCAACAATATCAAACATGTTTGATATTATAGCAAGTCTTTCAGCCTTTATGGTGATATAACACGATCAACAACCAGGAGATGAGCTCTAACAATACCGGAAATAGGAAACCTGGTAGAAGAGCATTCACCACAGTGGGTTCAGCGGCAGAGACTGTATTTATTGGCAGTTTGGATGAATGGGAACGGCAAAGGACGTCCTGATCAGTATGGACCGTCCAGAAAGAGGAGCAGATGATGGAGCCGTGGGCTCAGCTCAGCTTGCAAGACGTCAATGTGTCAAGACCGAGTGGAGAAGGAAAAGTGAAAGAAAGAAATAGCAGAGGCTCTGCAAATACCCGCTGATAACATTGCATGGTGGGAAAAAATTGTAGTAGTAGTCTTGTAAATAGGGAATAAGATTGATAGTCTTTGTGAAATCTCAGTCTGATACTCTAAGAACCAGTCTTTAGAGGTGATCAGGTGTGAGGTGATACATGAGCTTTTTCCAAATCTTTTAGATGCATGGATGGTATTAGTCGATATAAAGTAAAGCAGCAGGCGCCGGGTCGGACAACTGTTTCATAGATATTTGAACCTATGCTGTAGCATCTGGTCAACAAAGCTACAACAGCTGATGCTGTCATTGTTCGACTCCAAGCATCCTGACATCTTCTGGACGTCCGTCGTTTGTTGGTTACATCTTCTTTTTGCACGTACAAAGTTGGGTCTTTTCTCCCCCTCATGACGTGACATCCGTCCATATCTCGCTGACATCTCTCTCTAGCATTAAATCAATGTCAGATATGATCAATTCCGCTTCGTCGCCGTTACCGGTCCCAGAAATCCGGTCTCCAATGGTTTCCGCGAGCAGCTCTGTGATTATAAATGGTTCCAGGTGGGACGAAGCAAGTATCAACGAAAATTAGTTTTCTATATTTATTTTTAAGACAAGGCATTGAAACGTTGACGTGAAGTACAGGGCGACGCCACAGGCTGATTTTTATTTTTAGTATTTTCTCCACCAGTCACTTTGAATAAGCAGTCAACTCCACCTCCCTTTTTTTTCTAAATTTTTTGTCCAAGTGAATCTGTTAACCCACAGTCCTGAAGGTTAGAATAAAAGCGATGAAATCTCTGAAACGTCACCATACATGACAATAAATGCATCAAAAACAAACATTTAACTGAAACCTCGGTCCTCCCAGCCGTTGAGATCGTCGTGAAATTTAAAAAAAAAAGGGGCAACCCAAAAGATCCACTCTCCGCTAGCGGATAGCCTTTTTTTTTTCCCTCCCATCCCGACCGCTGGGTTGTTTTTCGCCTTTCTGCGTTGCTTCTCCAACGCGGATGAGTCACCGTTTGCAGCCGCGGTGATCTAACCGGAGGCCTCGTCAGAAGAGGCTCCTTGTTGGTGGCCGGTTAAGAATAGTCCCGTGTCTCCCGATGGGGGGGGAGGATGTTTCAGGGCGTGGCCGGGGGTTCCACTGAGGCCGTCCCGCCACCATCCTGGAGGGGGGAATCGTTGAGCCACAACTCTCCTCCTCCTGACAGATGGCCGTGTGCGTCTTTGACCGCTTTTTTTTTTTTTTTTTTTCCAGGGTGAGGATTCTATCTGGAGTGGGGGGCTGGGAGTTTTTTAGAGAGAGAGAGGAAGAGGAGGTGGAGAAGTGTGGGGAGAGGTCAGCGGAGGCACAGCTGGTGAGACCCCCATTCCAACCAGCTGCTGCCTCAAAAGGGGCCTGTCAGCAGCCTGCCTGCTTCGCTTTACATGCCTGCCCTCTCCGCACCCCCCCACCCCTCCAGCTGCCCCTCTGCGTTACCCCACCTCCCGCCCCCGTCCCGCTTGCTGCAGACTCAGCCCAGCTGTTCCTAGCTGTCCGACCGCACCCCCATCACCGCCGTGCTCCCTGACCCCCCACAAAAAAGGGGTGGAAGAAAAAAAAGTTCCCGGATTTGCAAACAAGTGCGCTCCCGGGTCCAGGTAGGCAATGATGACATAAGTAGAAGGTGTCCGAGGGGCCGGAGGATCTGATCCCCGCCTCCCGGGGCCGTGGAGGGACCACCAGCTGGGGGCCAACATCTTTTCAGCTATAGATTATCTGGATGAAAAAAAAAACAAAAAAAAAAAAAACAGCCAAAATAACAAAACACACTCCTGGTGTTTCACAGGAAGGGGTTGTTACTATTTCCTCACCCCAAGGCTTAATTTTAAACTTACAGGAGAAGAAAAACCTGTTCTCATAATCTTTCTTTTTTCTAAACTTAGATCATTTTCTTATATTTGGAGTCTACCTTGATCATATTTTTATGTCTTTACCTTTTTTTTTTTAAAATCCATTTAACCTTCAGCTTCCACTCCCTCTGTTTCTTTTCCGTAAACTTTCATTTGAGTTGTCTTTCTGGCGGAGGAGCTTCGGGCAAACGCAACCATGAAACCACTCCACACAACCACGTGTGAGGTTATTTGTCTTCCATGCCAAGGGTTCGCGAGACCAGCTTGCTTTCGGTTGAGTGCACCAACACGCAGAGATATTACAAATACGCTGCAGGTGTCGCAGACTCCGAGCTGCTCGCCCGTGATGGATGCATGAATATTTTGACCTGATGATGGTGCTATATTAACAGCAAAGGGATAAGCAGAGTAGAAACAGATCTCACAAACGGTGATGGAAAATCCGGAAGTCAGTGAAAGGTGCAAGTCCTGTCAGCATGAACTGAATCATTTTACCGAAATCCACAAAATCCCTGTTTCGACCTGTGAGCAGTTGTGTAACAGAAATGTAATAGACACCAGGTTAAAAAAAATCTATCCATCTATCCATCTATCCATCTATCCATCTATCTATCCATCTATCCATCTATCCATCTATCCATCCATCCTTCCATCCATCCATCCATCTATCCACTCCCCTATCTGTCCATCCATCTATATCAAGGTAGTGTATGTGTTTACAAAGGTTGTCAGTTGTTCAGTTTGTAATAGGCTAGAAAGAAGAACACCACAGAGAAGTCTGAAGAAAAGTGAGTTAATTTGTTAATTAATTAACCTGAATTAATGAGTTAAAAGCAAGACAAAAAGGGGGAGGATATCATTAGCGTGAATTCAAAGTGCTGGCTTTTCACGCTAAAAGCTGCCCATGGCAAGTTCAACTCCGGCCCCTGCAGGGGCCACCCAGGCTGCGCCCCGCCGACCCCCCCCCCCCCCCCCCCCCGGTCACAGGGGGTGCCGGGGGTACCGACCCCCCCCCCCCCCCCCCCCTCCATCATGCCCCGCCCCGCTTCTCTTCCACTGCTATTGTTCCCTCAATGACAAGGCCCACGTGCCCCCCTATTCAGCATCCTGGCGGGGTGGGTGGGTGGGGCGGCTCTTTGTCTGCCCGCCATTGTCCCAGACACACGCTCTCGTTTGACGGACACACGTGCTGATAAAAGAGAAAGGGGTGCGGCGAAGGAGGTGGAGGAGGAGGAGGAGGAGAAGGAGGAGGGGCCACCGCTGGCCATTCTCCTCAGCAGCGGTGGCAGTGAAAAGACGAGACGCACTAGCCATCTGTGGTGCGTTGTCTGTTATCTTTAGTGCCTGGCGGGGACTGTGCAAACACACACACACACACAAATGCATGCAAACACACTTCTGAGTGAGGAAAAGAACCCCCCCCCCCCCTCTCTTTCTTTTGTCTCGCCACGCTTCTCAAAGGGCAGGGTGCCAATTGAGGTGGCCTCCTTTTGCACGCCGTTGTGGAAACAAGAGTGCGATAACCTTGCATGTTGTCATACAAAGTCACTATAAGTGTTTCCTGCACTGGATGCTGGCGTCCGCCGGCGTCTTGTGTTTTCTAGCAACCGGCCCATGAACACTAGCCCACTTGTCTTCCTCCCGTTTCTTTCCTTCTCTCCATCCCAGAATGACCCGCCCTGCTCCGAGGGTCATCACCGCTTGGGTATTTACTCTGCTGCTTCGCAATCACCCTCCACTTCCTTCCCACTTTTTTTTTTTTTTTCACATGTCCGTGTTCTAAGATGGAGAGGACACAGCTAGACGTTTCCGGGAGTCACCGTAGGGTGTTTTCGCCCGACCAAAATGCGAGAAAAGTCTCGTTTTCCTTCGTTCCCGAAAGTTTTCATGCTCACCCTCCCTTGTTTTTTGCTTTTTTCATCAATAATTCTTTTGTTCATTCACCTCCAGCTCCATTGACTGTCCCCTCAAATTCCTATCCCTTTCTTCCTTCCTTCCATTTGTCTGCAAATAATTTGTCCTTATGTGTCCGAGCTTCCGTACCTTTGAGGAACATTACTAAAAATAGCCTATTGCCGTCTTTTATTCACAATTTAAGATTATTATTATCATGGACTCTGTAAGAATATTGGGATTCAGACAATGCAATGAAATCCTTACTTTTTACACTCCCTTCACAACAGACAAATAGCAAGCATAACAAAATGTTGTCGGCACAAAAAGTTGAAATAGACATGTACACAGTATGCATGTATACAGTAGAATAAAAATAGATAAAAAAATAGAAGATAGCAGTATAAGAATAGCTGATAACGGCAAAAAAGTTCCTGTCTAAGGAGGGTGGAGGGTGTGATTGTCTATTGTTTACAAGACAGTACAACATCACATAACAGTAAAAATGTAAGTAATTAATAAATAATAAAATAAAATAAATACTTAGTAATGTAATGTAGGAGGAGCAGTAAAGTGGTTCTTGTGCAATGTTACCAGTCACTTGGGGTTCGTAGTGAGCGGGGAGTTCAGGAATTTTCCTAAATTGTACAAAACAGATATGATTTAATTTTGGAGCAATAATATATGGGAAAAGTAGGATTGGCTTTATTTTTTACTAGCAGTTCTCAAGTACGATCGGATCGTCATCGCTTGCGATCTGTAATGGTCCCGTGGCTGTCGACCTGCTAGAACTAACCCCGGCTCACGTCTGCTTGAATTTCCCGGCCCGTGTCCTTCGTCTGCACTCCTGCGTGACCGGGCCGAGCTTTTAGCGCCGGTCGATGGGGCACGACCGCTCCCCCAAGGTCACCCGGTCCTCCTGCCTCCCTGCGGCGAAACAACCGAAAAAGCGGAGCCGCCAGCGATCCTTCGTCACCGCGACAATAACATCCACTGACTAACTCCTTAATGATTTCTTTTTATCGTCTTAGTGGGCGGTTTCTGTGTCACCAGATGTTCCCGGAAAAAGCGATTTTGCGATGCGGGGTAACGGAAGAGGACAAGAACGAATTTGTAAACAGATCAGAGGGCGAGAAAAGACGGGGATGTTGTCGCCGAGGTGATTATTTATGAGATAATAGTCAGGGGAGGCGCACAGGGAGCAGAGCTCTCCACCGGCGAATTTATCTTTAATTACCGAACCTTTCGCTCTCCAAACCGGACAGATTGACCTGACAGGAGGAATCCGAAGGCCAGTCAGACGGGGAGGCTGTCAGATTGGTCCTAGACACACACACACACACACACACACACACACACACACACACACACACACACACGAGGAGGAGGGGGTGGAGGGTTGGGGAATGAGATGTTAAAAGCTCTAAAAGCCTTATTGATTTTAGACTCCTGGCATTGTGTGGAGCTGCTTCACATGCAAATGCATCCATAATGCATGAGTGCGTCGTGTCGACGGCGAGAACGCTGAGTCATAACCTGAGGTTGAGTATGTGTAGGTACAAGCAGTTTTTATATTTCTTTCCTCAGCCCCTCCACCCAAACACCAACACCACCCCCACTCCATTTTTTTTTTTTTTCTTCCTCCATCGTCTTAAATTTGTCTCGAGTAGCGCAGAATGCCAAAGAAAGAGAAAAAAATAAGAAAGAAAAGCGTGAACTCCGACAGGTCAGAAACTTCAGAGGGGAGTTTCTGTTCCGAAAAATCCTGGCCAGGCTCGCGGGAGATGATCTACACAGTTTGTTACGAGTGGTTTAATGCAGAGAGAAAATAGTTTCCCCGTAACACTGCTGACAACAATGCCCTGTGGGTCGTCTCCGGTAAATGGGCTGTGATGATCTGGAATTTTTGTTTCGTTTAAACGTCACCTTTCACATCAAACCCAATGTAGTGCCTTATTCTTAGATTACTATTTTCTTGTTCTGCTAAATTGTATACGTATCAATTTTCACTTGTTTACATAGAACCTGCCTGTCATATAAACACACAAAACATGCTGGGACGCACATAAGCTTTACCCATAACCGCCAGCAGGGGGCCCATTGCTCAAGCAGCAAAAGACAGAACTCACCCATGACTATCAGATTCTCTCCATCTTTAAAAGAGGATAAGAAGCAGTGATTCCCACCGTTCTACATATTTCACATTGTCATTCCTTCCTTTCTTCATTCTCTCACGCTTGCTGCAAAGACCTTGTTCTGAGAGGCGAAGAGAAAGTTCGCTTGTCATTTGCATCTGTTGGGGTGTCATTGCATCTTAGTGTAGAGAAAGTTGAGTGTGTGTGTGTGGGTGTGGGTGTGTGCGTGTGTGTGTGTATGTGAGCGTGTATGCTCACTGCCCTCCACTGTTTTTGTTCTACTCAAGAGTTGCCATTTTCTTAGAGATACCTCTCACAACATGTCCCTTTTAACTCTCACTCTATCTCTCTCACTCCCTCTCTCTCTCTCTCTCACTCACTCGCTCTACAAATCCCCAAAGAAGAAGAAAAAGAAAAAAAAAAAGCCATGCCATTGGTTGCCATGGGATCCGGTTGCCATGCAGCAGTAAGGTTTTCACATGGTCTTGGTGTGTCTATCGTAGCGTGACTGAGCCGGCATGCCATGTTGATTAGGAAGGCGAGGTGCTGAGTTAGGATGTAAGGATTAAAAAAAAAGAAACAGCTGCTGCTACCTAGATGGCCCCATGGCATGACTGACATACACACACACACACACACACACACACACAGATTGGAAAGCTTTTGATCATGTAATCTAGTAAGAGGCTTCATCAGATGGCAAAATCACAGTGTATGGTTTGTGTGTGTGTGTGTTGGTGTGTGTGTGTGCGCGGACGTGTGTGTCTAGATTACTCGAAGACACGAAGGGGCAGTCACAGACTCCTCCATCATCACACATCTGGTCAATCAGACTTTTCTGTAACTGCAGGCTCCGTCTGCAGAGAAAGGTGCGTGGGAGATAATAGAGTTGTTTGGCAGAGGAGCGACGGATGAGGTGAGAGAGAGAGAAGAAAAGAAGAAAACGAGTGCGGTATCGACCAGAGACGCAAATCGATGATGAGCCTGTCAGGTTAAGGCAGTGGATTTGGCCGTTAAACCGCACTGTTGGACAGCGTGTACATCTCAGTGTGGTTTTACAAATTCTCCCCCCCCCTCCAAATTTCAAATAATAAAAATGTGAGCATGGACTCCAATTGTTTTTGAGACTGTGTAAGTGATTAATTCATTTTATGCCAATTTTCCTGTCAGTTAAAAATAATGGGAATGGGCCATCATTGAATGGCGTAAACTATAAAAAGACAACAGCCGCAAATAAGCAAGGGTTTGTTTAGAAAAATAGATAAATCTGAGTGTTTTTGTGAAATCACTCACAGATATAGAAGTTAAAGTAACACAAGCCAATCTAAATTTGCAAACATTTTGAACCTTTCAGTTCGCAGGATAATATTTTGAAATGTCTGTGTGAATACAAGCAGTTAGATGAATTTGTCATTAGTGAAAACTGAAATTCAAACGATATGAGATTATGATGGGTGCTTGTGTGCAGCATGATTCAGTTGTAAATTAAAATGATATACGAATAATGTTTTTCTGCATCATAAAAATGTCATATCCCTCATCTGGGTCCACATGGTGAAACTGAAAAAAACAACGAGACCACATGTTCGGCTACAGTGGTCTGCGGTGCATTCAAGGAACCCGTGTCCTGAAAAGTTCGGAGTTTTTATTTCCTTATGTCACTGCACGGAAAACCCAAACCGCTGCTGCCGTCATCACATCAAACTTTTACTTCTCTGTTCCCCTTATTTACAAGCTTTTTGCTCTCATGCCATTGAAAAATGTTCCTAAATTGTTAGAATTACATACCCGTGTCTAGATATTTGTTTTGTTCCTTTGAAGCTCCCGTGTAGTTGTTATTTTATTTACTTCCTGCTCCAGTTTGTCACATTTTCTTCATATTGGGTTTTACTAATTTCTCTGTCTGTTTGCACTCTTTTTGATTGTTGACTTAAATTGCGCCAGTCAGTCTCCTCACAATTCCTACGAAGTGCAGTGCGACCTAAAGTTAGAATTGCCCTATTTCATCATTAAAACTGGCTGATTTGTAGTCTAATATATGTAGTTTGTAGTAATTTATATATTTAGATATACATAGTCAACAGGAAGGGTTCTTGCAAGTTAATGTTAGTGACTCTGTGTTAAATGGCATGCTAGTGTGGCTGCTTAGTCACACAGATTATGAACGTTTGTTACCTCACACATCATTACTTGTGGTTATTTGTGCATGCATATGTTTGTGTGCGTGCGTGCGTGCGTGTGTATCAGTCTGTTTCTGTGTGTGTGTGTGCTTGTGTGTGTTTGTGTCTGAGAGAGAAGAAGCGCTAATTAATACTCACACAGTGTTTGTCAAAATAGCTCATTAGCATGTTAGCATTGAACGTGTAATGTAATTTGTTGTCATACTCAACATGTTGGTTGTTGCTAGCTACTGTTAGCTAACCTGTGTCCCATGGTGAGCATTTGTAACCGCAGACATCATTACTTGCAGTCGTGTGTGTGTGTGTGTGTGTGTGTGTGTGTGTGTCTGAGAGAGCAGAAGCCCTACTTAATACTCTCACAGCGTTAGTTCAAATAGCTGCTTGTTAGCATGTTAGCACTGAGCGTGTAAACACTCTTCGGCCATGTGGAGCAGCGCATTGGCACGAGAGCTTACACCTAATGTGAGCGGGCGGTATGTCTGCAGGCACCTGGCTGCTTGGATTGTCTCATATCATAACAACACGGCCGTTATAATAGGCTTACGTGTCACTGTCTGTCCAGGAGACAGCTACGTACACACACACACATTTGCACGAGCGCACACTTCTAGGAGATGCAACACTGAAGAGATATTGCCTACCGTAGCTTTGGTTTTCGTCTAAAACTCCCCTTTCTTCCTCAGCATCTCAGTCATCCCCTCTTTATTTTTAGATTCTTTTCTTTCTCACCCTCCTCCTCCTCCTTATACTGTCTGAGCATGGGAGTACAAGAGAAAGGAGGAATAGGAGGGGATGTTAATAATTATCAAGATTAGAGGTCTGTAGAAAACAACGCCATCAGGTAATTTGAGACCTAGATCATAAAGGTTAGTTGTCCTAACTATCGGGTTTGACGTCTTCTCTTGTAACAAAGGACCCTTTCCCAACGCTGAATTCATTTTATGTTTCAATACGCACCATAAAGAAAGAAATGTAAGGAGGGGAACATGCTGAGTGAGTGAAAGCCTCACAGCGGTCCCGAAAGAAGTGCTGTCTAATCTCTTATTTTTCGTCATATCCACTTTGCATGACGTGATCCGCAGGGATGCCGATGCACGTCGTCTCTGCATGTCACACATAGCAACAGACTGAGGCTAACGTGGCTAATTGACATGTCATGAAATGTAGGAGGCTCCGTCTGTGACAGACGTATCCGTGAAGCTAAGGTCTAAACTGCTTATGGGGATGAAGTGGCGTCACGGAGGCCCACGAATGCTCGCGCGGCCACCAAATCCCAACCGCCTCTATCGTTTGGTGTCGCGCAAAGCACGCGGATGAAGGTCATTCCCGGCCCCGGGGGAGCTGTAGTGACCAGATTGACCCTCCCCGGTACAAGACTGATACTAATCTGCCACGAAACAGAAACGCACAATACACAATGGAGTCAGTCACACCGCCGGCGTTAGGGATGGTGGTTGTTGTCGTCTGACACCATCTCTTGTCATCCGCGGCCAGAAACTTCCCGATGCGGGACCGTTTTAGAACAAAATTGAAAAAGCCCCCGTAGTCGTCCTTTTTTTTATATTTCCAAATGTCGGTCAGTGGGTCGTGTGCTTTATTTTATGCCTTTGCCTCGAGGCGCGGTGGATTTGAAAAACGTTGTAGCGACAAAAAGAAGACGTGTAAAGGCGACAAACTGTAGACTCCGCCTCCAAAATCCTACATGCAGTGGGTTCATTTGAAACCCTAAATTTGCCCAGGTGTGTGAATCAGCGTGTACATAGTATTATGTCTCCATATGACCCATGTGAACGAGAGAGTCTCGATGGCATATGAACGACAGAGTGATGGTTGTTTGTCAATGAGAGGGTGAATGGTTATATGTCTCTGTATGACCTGTGAATGACAGAGCGAATGGTTGTTTTCCTCCACGTGCACCCCTGTGATTGGCTCCTGCGAACCTCGCCTCGCGTCCAGTGATCACTTGGGTAGGCTCCAGCTTCCCTGAAACCCTGATTGAAGGATAAGCGGTATGCATTAGAAAATGAATGATTAAATGAAACATCAATGAGCCAATAATCAAATGTTGAGCCCGACTCCTTAAAAGCTGCGCTCCAACTTTCTCCTTCTCCCGTTTCTCGACTTCAGGCATCAGCGAACCGATGAAATACTTCGCGCTCATATTCACTTTGCTTTGAACGTTTATCAGCGAACGAGAAACCCTCGCCGGGCAGCATTTTTCAACGCAAAGCGAGGAGAGTCAGACTTATTTTGATGAAAGATCGCAGATGAAAGTGCTCAATAATACGCAAACTCTGTGAATGAAAAAGACCGAGTAAAACCGGGGGCCAGTTGTGGCGCTCTATCTTGCACAAGAGTCAATCTAAAACCCACGCACATCGGATGCATGACCATTACCCGCCAGCCATCTGATTTCCGCCATGATCTCCAAACCGCTTGGATTATTTTTGAGAAATTGTTTTTTTCCCGGCGTCGAAATCTGGGACACGATTAGAAAAGCCCTTGTGTCGCCAGGTGTTTGTGTAGGAGAGAGATCTCCCGATTTCATCAGGCTGACAAGGGAAGAAAAATAAAACAAAACACTACTTCATCCTCTGGCTCCGTTCCTGTGACCTGCCCTTCAGTGCGGTGGAATTCTGTGGAAACACATTACGAGGCCGCGTTCTCGTCCCCGCGTCAGCCCCGGTCTCCTTTAAGCCCCGGCGCCGGTTCCTGCCCTCTCCCCCAGTGCACTCTTGACCAGCGTGTCCACAGCAGATGGAGAGCAAAGAAAACTGTGTCACCACCCGCCATGATTCACTGAACCACCCCTCCCCTTATTAATTTTCTGTTCCCCCGTCTCTCCTCACTCCCGGAGATTTTTGTGCATCGAACATTGATCCGTCTGTATTTTTAGTGCAGATGTGAGCGTGCGTCGGGGGGGTTTGTGTGTATCTGCGCACCAGATGCTCGCCATCCTCTCCCGGCACCCCCATCCCCCCGCTGGGTCGCGGGCAGTTGTGATTGTGTGTTTCGGGCGCATCGCTCGGCGCGTGCATCCGCTAAGTTTGCGACCGGCTCCTTTTCCAAGTTAATCCCTTAAGAAGAGGTGTGGTTCTCTCTGGCTCTGCGCTCACTCTCTTCCCTGCCCCTTCTGCCGGCGCAATATCATCACACGCTGTCCTCTCCTCCTCTGATCTCTTTCTCTTGCCGCCGTTACCGTGGCCGCTTGTCTGAGGGAGTTCTTTCTTCCCCCGTCCCTCTGCATCTTCTCTCATCCTCTGTCGCTTCCGTGCACGATGAGTTCTAGCGGCGAGATGGGGGAGGCCATCGAACTCAGGTGAGTCCCGGCGAAAGTAGAGGGCTGATCTGTGTGTTTTTGGTTTTCGCCAGCCGATATATCCCACATGCATAGTAATGAGTAGCGTCTGCATTTGTGCATTGTGTATTTTGGCTCCTAACTGGGTCGGTGTTACTGTTGCCCCCCCCCCCCCCCCCCCCCCCGTTCAGCCTTGCCTCTTTTTTATTTTATCTCGCCATCATTTTGACCCTATTTCAACAAGGCAAATACCGGCGAGCTCTAAAGAGGTCAAGCGCGTTGCTCCTTGTTCTGCAGGTTTGTTGTCTTTGCCGTTGGGTTATTTCAGTTGGTGACAATGTGATAATAAGTCTATTCTATCCTGTGTCCAGGGCTCATAGTGGCTAATAGCCTTAGCAGATGCATTAGCCCCCATGCCCATATGGAAGAGATTAAACGTGCTAAATTGATATAAACACCCAACTTTTTTTGTGCACAGTACATTCCTATGTATCTTTCCACGGGGGAAATAAGAAAGCGTATTCATTCGTCGGCATGTGGACGTCCACCGTGCAACACCTTCTCCTTAGCAGCAAAGCTGTATCTCAGTGCAACCGGCTGATGGGGGTGGAGAGGGGACTTTTCAGCCAAAATCTCCCACCTGAATTTCATGGCTGCCACCAGCACCCCTCCACCCCGGTGCATTTTGCACAGAACAGGGAGTGAGAGAGGGGGAATGGGGCGAAGAGCAAGGAGCGAGGGGAGTAGATCCGCGCGAGGTGGTGAAATGAGGACGAGTGAGGAGCTGCAGAGTCAACAGGGGGAGAGAGAGGACGAGGGGGTGGAAGTGGAATTTGAAAAGGAGGATGTGAAGGAAATGAAACAAGTGAGCGTTTAATGAAGAGGATATGTACTTTTTTGTAGACACGGGCTGTAATAGCATCATTTGTCAATGCATAGAGAGCTCGGTTGGTGCTACTTGGCTCGGGTCTGGGATTGCCGGACCGAACCCGTCGCTCGAAGAAATTCACTGGTCTTGGCAGCACATAGATTGATGTCAAATCATTTAAAAAAAAAAAAGAAGCTGTCCTTTAAAAGCAAAACATCTGTTGCGTTGTTATTTCATGCCAGCTTGAGACCGAAGGGGCCCAGAGCCTAGCAGATTCAGGGAGTGTCTTCTTCTCACTCCCATTAAAAAAAACAACAAAAAACAAACTTCTCTTTGCAGGAACCCAAGAAGCTGAGCTATGTCTGGTCGGTCGCTGTTGACAAACTGAAGGATGAGGCTTACTGGACTTTAAAATCCTGCGGCAGCAACAATGATCCAACGGTGTCTACTGTTATTAAGAAGAACGAAATAGTCCAAAAATGTTTTTTAAGGGATGCTTATGAGTATGTGAGGGATTGTGTTCTCTTGACAACAGTTCGAACCACCCTGGATAACAGAACACATCACGCCTGTGTGTGTCAGAGACTCGGTAGGGATGATAAATTGGCTTGTGGCGGTTCTGTGGACCTGATAGGAAGGAATTGCATAGCGGGAACACGGCATGACATTATGATATCGGAGCGTATCGACCAGACTGCTCCACTTCATGCCTGGCTGCACCGTGTTTAGATAAGCTCTCACAGACACACACACACACAAGCACACGCATTTCCTGTCACAGTTACAACACACACTGGCATGAGGGGAACATGCCATACTTACGCCAATGCTGACACACACATGCACAAGAGCCAGCGTGGTCTGCAGCCGCCCTGCCTGCTGCTCCAAGGGCAGCAGGGGATTTGGATATTGTTATTTTAATCAGCCTTTCTTTGGAGTCTTGGAGCCCATACGCAAGGGTGTGCACGCACATGCATGCACACATGTGCATGCATGCACACGCACGCACATGCACGCGTGCACCTACACAGTACAAGTGCACATCAGCACACCTTTTTTTGCACAGTGGAAAAATCGTGCTTATACTCACTAAAAAAGAAAGACAAGATTGTAAGCACATGCGTGCATGCACACACACACACACACACACACACACACATCCATGCTGGAAACACACAGACGCACAAACACGCATGCAGACTCCTCTCCAGGCTTAACTGGGACGGGTGGGAAATGAAAGTGGCAGGAGGGGCAGTGACACAGCAGTGTGATAAGCCTGGAGGAAGAGGATAATAGGTGTGGGAGCTGTGTGTGCTCATGTGTGTGTGTGTCTCCCCCGGTGTGTGTAATGTGTGCACGAGCACCGGCTAACACAATGTAATTTGAGGCGTCTAAGTGAAGTCCTATTTGGAGGAAAAGACCTGGGGTGAATAGCATTGATGTACTGGAGTCTCAGACTCCGAAATCATAAACACACCGTTCGTTCTAGCCTGCGAAGCCGCTGGTCTGGACTCTCACACACATTTCTTTCTGGTTCATTATCTTCCATTTCAGCATTGTTGTTTTCAGAGGGAAATTAAGATTAGATTGAATTGGGCTCCGGGGGTGGTTTCAAAGCGTGGGAGCGCAGCCTCCCCGTCTGCCCGGTGGTTCTCCCGGTGTTTCAAAGTCGGGTAGCGAGAGAAAATCCCTTTTTTAGCCGTCAAGCTATGGCACCATCAGCTCCGGACCACCCGCCGACCTTCATAGCTCTGATACCTTGTTTCTTTGACAACTTTCCCTGAGCTTTTCTTGTATCTTTGCGAGTTCAAATATCGCCACCCCTGCTGTTTGATACGTGAAGCTCAACTTGGATCTGTTTCTGGTTGCCGACCATTTCGGTTAATCCAGAGCTCGAAACTATTGGTTTTACGTCAAGTTCAGTATTTCATAAATCATCATTTGCAAACTAGTATCTTCACTCAAAGTGTTTCACCAGAGTTTTTACTTCAGTCAAACTGTATTACGGCTGATAGAAATAAAGGGTAAATCTGTCCTTTCCCCCCGGCTGGAGATACGAGTTTAAACGAAATGCAGGGGCGACCCGGATTTATGTCGGAATCCTGTTCCTATGGCGCGGCCATAGATTTTTGCCTCAAGTCTGTAGTCACATATTGTACATAGGCACTGTGATAAAAATCAAACTTCAAATCAGATTATGTTTGGAAACCATAATTAAGGGCAAAATGTTTCCAAAAAAACGACACAAATGAAAGAAAGCTAATGTAGCACAATCCAATGTGGCGTATAGCTGGGGGATGTAACTAAAGGCGTCTTCCTCTTAAAGTACCATGTGGCAACGTGTTCATCCGTTCAGCTCGCCAGCTAGTGCCAAATTTGTTTTGTCGCAAGCGTCATACATCGGAATGATAGAGCGCGACTGTCTTAAAAAATAAACGGGCGATGACGACGCAACCACTAAATGCAATAGGTCGACGATGTTGTAAAGCGAGGGCTGACCGTATACTGTAATTAACTTCTTCCTTTTTGCCTTTTGGATTTCCAAAAAGTGATCACGATGTGTTCCCTTTTTTTTTTTTTCTAATGTGGATTAGTCACTTTTTTTTGTGGTCCTCAAAAGTTTCCCTGCAGCAGAGTAATGCTTCGCGGCCGTGTTCATAGGCACCAGCTTGGTGTTACTGCCGGGCTTGCAAGTGGTTACGTGCAGCTGACGTGCAGGAAATACGCGCATTTTTACACAACTCATGCCCTTTGGTTCTGCCTTGCTGTTTAACAAATCTCAAAACGACAACAACGGCAACAAAGGGGAAAAAAAGAAATACAACTGACACGAATCGCTCGAAACATTACAACAGCATGAGACAATACCCAAGGCTCTCCGCGTGTTTTTGTTTTGACACGGAGCTCCATATTTAGCAACAGCATTGACTGATGCACAAAGGAGTGCTTCAGTAAAACCTTTTAAAAATGGCAGGACCTTGGATGTCAGCTCGCTGTAAAGCACGACTCGGATCAGAACAGGAATTACGAAAATTGTGCCTCTTGCACAGGCTTTGACTCTGATATCTTCGGGGAATTGGGTGGCCCCCTCCTTTTTTTTCCACAGAGTTTCACCGGTTTAATCTGCGTATCGTTTTGTCTTTCTTAGCCTGCAACCGGGGGCTATTTAGTCTTTTAATTTACATAAAATTTGTTATCGCCCCTCATTCAATGGGAATGCTATTTCTCACAGGTGGTCTCAGGAGAGATCCGTGAATCTGTCCAAGAAAGCTACCAAGCGGATCCAGATGTCGGTGAATCCCGCCTTGTTCGGTGAATCAGTTTCGGTCGCGAGGGATGGCAGTCGAGACCTATTGAGAAATGTAATTGTTATTTTATTGCGCCGAGCACAATGGGAAATGTCCATTTTTTTGCTCCCCACAGCTACCGATGTCGCTATTCCTTATATTCTGAGTCTGACCCCTTCTAAGTATGGACTTTGCATCATTTCCTTTTCACATTTGCAATTGAAATTATGAAATTGAAATTATGATCCGTTTCTTTTTCCTTATTGGAAATCGCGCTCATCCTGTCACGGCGATGCAGCCCGGTCAGTTCTGGAAAATGAATATGCAGGTCAAAAATAACCGCCGGACCAGAAGAATCTCAAGTTGTATGGCACGTGTCCGACCTACGTTGTGAACCGCCAAGTCCCACGCGGCATTACTGAGACGTAACGAAACGCCTGTCTTCGCCACTCCCGTCGCAAAGGGTCATTTGATCTCATTACGCAAGATGACCACCAGCTTATGCACTTAGAACAGCTCTCCGTAATTCTTCCCCCTTCCCGAGACCCATCCACCCCAAAGATCATATTGCATTACTGGCTGAGAATAAGGACAGAACCTACATGTGTTTGTTTGCGTCGCAACCCTAGTCGAACTTATCAGCAACACGCTGTTTCTCAAAATCAAACACATACATACATACACATGGAAATGTGCGCAGACACACACACACAGGTCACAGACGCGTACACAAACACTCCCTCTGATTTATCGCATTCACACCGCTCAGACACCGACGAGAAGCCGTGATTCACGGAGAGCGGTGACAAATACAACCTGATCGATGTGACCGGCGCCGTGGGCGGGATGACAAATGTCAGGAAAAGAAATATTCATCCTCTCCGAATCTTTGGATATTCCGATTTGTTCTATTTAATCGAGGCGTGTGAGGATTGTTTTAAATCCTATTGATCTTGGCTTGCCTGCAATCCAAGCATTCCTGTCTGAGTTGTGTTGAGGATGCTCAGAAATGCTAAAAAAACAAGTGATTTGACATTCTGTGTGTTTGTAGGCGCCCTGGATCTTTCAGATGATTTGGAATAATGTCAGAGATTTACGACATTATGGTGAGAGAAAGAGTGGGAGAGAGTGAGGGTTAATGCATGAGACAATAGTCACAGTGGGTGCCAGGCTGATGGTTTAGCAGCATGGCTCAGCTTCAGCTGTCACTTCACATCAGACATCGAGTATGCACACACACACACACACACACACACACATGCACACTTCACTCATAGAAAGTATGCTACACAAACCACCTACACACTACATTTGTCTGGATTGTCAAAAAAGGCATCTCTTTGTTCACGCTCTCTGTGAGAGCTCCTCTGAGTGTGTGCATGTGTGTGTGTGTGTGTGTGTATCATCTGTAAGATTGTTTGATTAAACTAGAGACGCTGACTTTGTTATCATGTAGTTACTGATGATCAGCTGAAAGCGCAAAGCATGTTTTATTGAACTGCGATGAGCACGTCTACGTCTACTTTCTGCTCTGGACTGGATTTAATTTGACCATCTTGATCGCACTTAAAGCATTACTAATCTACTAACCAATACCGAGCAAAAGTGATCCAGCGCTAAGTCATGACTGGACATTATTCTTGATTTGTTTAGTGTTTTGGGATTTAAGCGGCTTAAAATCCAAATGGTTTTGATTTCAAGGCAAGTATGTGGGAGGATTAATTTAAGTCCGATGTCCTATTTTCGGAATTGTGGCTGTTACAGGTCCAGATCTCAAGTCTGTTCGAAAAAAACGAGTCAGACCCTCGGCTGTTATTGATCCCCGCGCTGGGTGGCCGGATTATTTTTTTGTAAATGAGCGAGCTTTTTTAACGTGTTAGACGACGATTGCGTTGAAAAGTTGGCCCCCATTACCTGGGTTTGTGTTGGATCAGCTCTGTCTTTACGATGTGAAGCGTTCAGTGTAAACTGTGGTTTCCTGAAGGGATCACTGACTGCAAAGGTAAACGTAGACCAAGAACTCTAACACACACACACACACACACACACGCTAACACACTAATATAAAAACTTCACCCCGGCACAGCCTTACAAACCACTGCAATGATTAAGGCCACCATGTCCTGGGTCAGACTTCAGTCTAAACACAAGTGCCCTCATTTTTTTCTCAGTTATGTTACACTCCTCTTTTAAAATCTCTCTCTCTCTCTTTGTGGCCACTCACACACACACATTAAGTGCGCTCGCACACACAAGCACACACCTGTCACGCTCGCTGTCTGCGGGTATGTTTTTGTGTGGGATCACAGTGTCAGTGTCCTTATCTGGGTTGATGCCAGTTAACGTCTGCAGGGCCTGGAAAATGGGTCAGTTCCATGCGTGTGTGTATGCGTGTGTGTGTGTGTTTATGTGCACATGATGTGTCTTTGTTTAATTTTTTTAATCCATGATTGTCTCCATCCCACGCCTGAGTCAGAACTGAAGTGATGTTGTAAGGCGTCTGCTGAGTTCCTGGAACGTTTTGCTGTTATTGTTCCGAATTCCATGGTAATACAGTTTGAGAAGCCAAATGTGTTTGTGTGAATGAATGAGATGGTTAAGAGTTGTATGTCTCCATTTGAGTGCGACTGAATGAGTGAATGTTGTATTTCTTTATATAATGTGAATAAGAACGAATGGGTGTATGTCTCTGTATGACATGAATGAATGAGCGGGTGAATGAGTTTCTACTTGATGTATGAACAAGAGGGTGAAAGGGTGTGTGGCTCCATATGACATGTGAATGAATGAGGGAATGAATCGTCATATGTCTCTATAGGACATTAAATTAAGAGGATGAATGGTTGTATTTCTCCACATGATGTGTGAGTGAAAGAATGAATGGTTGCTTGTCTCTATAGGACATGAGATGAGGGGATGAAGGGGTCTATGTATCTATATGAGGGGTGGGCAATTCATTTTACATATGCGGAAGCAACTTTTTATACCCATTGCTTTGTATTGGAGGGACAAAACCACAGACAACAGAAAAGCATCATGCTGATATGACATGAGCGGAATAAAATATTTTTTATTCATGTGCTGATTGACCTCATGTGGTCATACAGTGATGCCTTTAAAATGCCCAGGTCTGCTCTATGTGATAAGTGAATGAGGGAGGGGGTGTATGTGCAGGATAAGCGTTATTGAAAACAAATGGACAAATGATAGTTTTTTGCCAAAGCCTTCCTAAAGTTTGAATAAAACATTCATAGTTTAAAGCTGTGTGCATTTCAATTCCTGGATAGAAATCCTCACTGCAGTCGTTTATACAAACAACATTTTATACCCATTGCGTAGGATTTTGAATCCCAGATCAACGTGATAAAAATCCAGTTGATCACAAATCATTTCGGTGAATTACAGCCGTCGATTTCCGACTGCGACAAAAATGTAATTTAATATGCAAAAAGCGGTAATAGTTTCTTTTCAAGGTCAAATGTGTTTACACTTGTCACACAGCTGATTCAAATTAGATGAGCTGAAAGTGTCGGACACAAAACTATTTTCTTCTGCTTCCTGTAAAACTACAAGCTTTTCTTTCATCCGTGTGACAGAAGACCAAAGTTTTGACCTTTTTTCCTAAATCAGAAGTTCATTTTTTTCTACACTGAAGCCTCTGTGTTGTTTATCCTGAGAGAGACAACTTGAACTGAAGAGAGAAACATTTTGTACCGAAGAATGGCCAAGACAGCACACACACACACACACACACACACACACACACACACACACACACACACACACAATCTCTTGCTCTCCTCTCTTCTTCATTCTCTAGAACCTTATTTGGCTTATTGACACTAATGTTAGGGCGCAGTGACTTGTTCTGCATATACATACGTGGGCCTGGCTGTGTGTGTGTGTGTGTGTGTGTGTGTGTGTGTGTGTGTGTTACAAAATCACACCCTCTCCCTCTCCGCCTTCCCCATCCTTTTCCTTACGTTCGGTGTGTTTAGCAAGCATCTGGTGCAGAGGTGTTAGGGAGGAGTGTGTCCCGTTTTGCCAAAATCTGAGTTGCTGCTAAACACAGAACAGCTGCAGGGAGAGAGAGAGAAAGAGACGGGGGGGCGTGCCAAAGCTATCAATCAGACTCACATCTGCCGACCACGAAACACAGCTGGGCGCATGAGTTCATGCAGCCTTGATTGAGACTATATGGTGGCGACACACACACACACACACACACACACACACACACACACAACAGCCAAACAAACGTAAACACACATTGAAACAAAATATGTTCTCCAGCTACTTACATATACATTGAATCCCAGGAGTATCACCGTGTACATTTCTGTTACTGATCACAAACATTATATATAATTTAATATTTTTTAATTTTGTGAAATTCAAAAACAAAAAAAAATGTTTGTGTTTTGTGTGTGTATCAAGCTTATCATTGTTCGGACACATGCAGAGCAAAAGCGATGTGGAGTTAAACACCAGACAGGAAGAGTGAGCTGCAGCGGCGGAAGGGGGTCAGCCGGGGTGAGGACACTTAAAATTCAACAAGAACATGTCCGACGAGCATTAAATTGTCCCTCTGCAAAAAATGCATTCCAGATGGCTGCTTACTGGCCGGCGTGCAAGTATGTTTTTCTGGCCGCGGGCCCCGTGTTTGTGTAGTCTACGCCGAAGTGCCGATGAGCTCTGTGACGGGAGCAATACTTCATCTGTGCCACAGATTCATACATTTGTGTTCATGATTCAAGTCCTCGCCCTCTTTTTTTTTTCTTCAAACAGATGGTTCTTGTTGTGCGGGGTGAGGTCAGGGCTGAGGAAGGCCTTTACATTTTGCATGCTGGGTAATGTCTCCACCCCAATGTGCCTCCACTGACCCCATCAAATGCTGTTTACTACCAGTTTCTCAGCGAAACGAGTATCTTGAACGTTCACATACGAGTCTAGCTCAGGTCGTATTTTCACAGCCTGTGCGGATTTAGAGACGAATTTATGTGCCGATCGAAGATTGAGATCACGGTGACCTCGCGTCCATCCCCTTTTCATGAACGCAATATCCCACAAACGTCCGCGGGAGATTTCATTACATCTGGCTCAAATGTCCACTTACAAGAACACGTTTGGATTTGGTGCCAGAGGCAAAAAATTAAAGGTTACTATTACTTTTTAACTCCTTAACTCTTAAAAAAAAACCAAAAAAAACAACCCTATCTATGACGGCATTTCCAGAAATATGACTGATGGGATAAAATGAGAACATCAACTTTCCAAGGCCAACTTCATTACGACATAATAATTACCATAATGTTCAATAGAAACATTTCCAACTGGTATAGTTTGCAATTGACTATGATTCACGTCGTAAAGCTATTTTGTCTGATAAAAACGATAGAATTTTAGAATTATATTTCCAACAGAAAAAAAGGTTATTTGCTGTACAATACACTGTACATCTGAACAATTAGAAAAAAATGTAAAAAAATTCTAACATGCACATCTGTGTCAGTGCACATGGCGCGGCAGGTGTGGGTGGTGATAAATGTCATGTTTATGCTTTTTTTGAACGCATTGTGAAATTCAGTCATGTGTCTAGATTCAACAGCGATCAGATCAGCAGTAAAAATACTCCATGCAGAGTCTCTCCTTTTTTCCTCCCATAATTATATTCATTATATTATCCAATCATAAAAGTTCCCGGGTAAAGATTTGTTTTTTTTTTTTTTTTTTTTTTTTTGGTATTTCTTACCAGAGTTGTTTCCAAACAAAAAAAAAAAAAAAAACACCAGAATGTATAGTTGGGATGGTGTGTGCTTCACTTGTGTTTTTTTAATTTAGGCCATGATGAACAGAGCTGTGACGTTACCGTGACTGAACGTAGAAGCTTCCCCGCGCCATGAATCGCGTTTGCCCCGCCTTAAAACGCCACCGCCGGTTGAATCATGGCCTCTTTGTTGTTTTGTCAGCATCCGCTGCCAGACCCGCTCACTCATCCCACCTCTCGGGCTGTCGATGAGGGCATTTCCATGGCATCCCGTACTTCCCAGATGGTGCCACCCCTTCCTCTCCCGGCCCCGACCAACCCTCCCGCCCTAAACCGGCCCCGCCGTCTCCCTTGTGGCGGCATCGCATCACTTTCACACTTTCATACACTCACCTTCAGGTGCCTGGCGTCTGCTGGGCGCTCTGCCCAGAAATGACTGGCGCAAGCCATGATGTGAGTGCACATTGAGCTGCTGAGAAGTGTGTGTGTGTGTGTGTGTGTGTGTGTGTGTGTGTGTCAGCCGCAGGACACACATGCCCCACATGCCAGGAAGAAGTAAAGCCACTTAAGCTGCTGTGCAACAGTTGCATATCCCACATCACACACATGTCTGTGTGTGTGTGTGTGTGTGAGTGTGTGTGTGTGTGTGTGTGCATACTTCCGGCACACCAACCATTACAGCAACCATCTGTTGATGAGAAGTGATGTGTGTGTGTGTGTATATATACACGAGTACTGTTTAGCAGCAGAGTTGGGCTTTTCACTCTTCAGGGAGGTGCTTCTCACAGACATGCCGTGTCTTCAGTGTGGGTTTTGTACTGTCAGAATGAGGCCGCCAATTTACGCCGCAACCAGATGGTGAGAAAATGCGTCACTTCTCATTTTCATTTGAATTAACTGAACAGATAACATTAATTTCCAAAAGTATTTTCAGAAGAGGACTGCTATTAAATTGCATTGCCTTCATTCATTTATCAAGTAATAGACTGGAGATAATGGTATGTTGGAGTCATAAAACTCCAACGGCGAGTTTGACATTTCTGCCTGGTTCTGCCTGGGCAAAAAAATAAAATAAATGCGCGAATGAGAGGAAATTCTCCCCCCTCTGTGTTGACGAGGCAGTAACAGCGAGGGGAGTGAAAGCCGTAATTATCATTTTTAAGCAGGTCATGTTTTGATGGCATCTCGCTGCATTATGCCCAGGAAATTAGCATGGCTAAAGACACCAGCAGGGCTGAATGGTCTCATTAAGCAGCGGAGTGAGGATTGTGTTTACTCAAAGAGTGATTAGTGTGTGTGTATGTGTGTGTGTGTGTGTGTGTGTGTGTGTGTGTGTGTGTGTCTCCGTAGATGAAAGCATGTAGTGAGCTTCTTGTATTCATTATCTATACATTCTACCTGTTCTGATCTGACAACCATGGAGATGAAAATCAATGGAGCGCCATGGGAGGAAGTGTTTATAGCTTTGACGTACTGACTTCCTTGTTAGTGATTATAATGAGCTTGTTCCAATCAATGAAATATCGATACAGCTTCGCTCACAACCTCGGATGAAACGCAGAAGCTCGGTGGCCATACCGCGCGTGCATTTTGCAGTCAATTTCAGCTCCATTGTAGAAGTGGGAGCCAATGACGCTGTTGTGTTTTTGTGTCAATATCGTATTTGCGCGGTTATTCATTATCCCTTAATCTCCACTGTCCACAGTACCAAGGAGCACGTGACCCCGGAGATGAACAAGCTCCGTCAGAGCCTGAGGAGGAAGAAGCCCACCTACGTGCCGGAGGCCAGCAGACCGCACCAGTGGCAGGCCGACGAGGAGGCTGTACGGAAGGGCAAATGTAACTTTTCGGTGCGGGTGAGTATCGAAGGAGTCGTATCATCCTTACGGGAGGTTTAAGACCGGTGATGAAAACCACGGATGGTTGTTGTGAGGTCATGCGAAAATTGCCAGGAAACTCGTACTTTTTTGAGCAGCCGTCAATCAACTCGCCTCTTCAGCTGTTTGTATATGCCAAAATATTCCCAGATTATTTTGGACGATACATATTATGACCAGAAATCCTAACCCCAATGGCATATACGCACATATAAATATTTTAAAGCTTTATGACCCTCCCACCCTCTTATTAACTTTTCCCATACTGTTATAATCACTAACCTTTACTCTTAAACAAGTAGCAATGCATGCTATGTGCAGGAGGTGTTATGGTCACTAAACAAATCAGAGCCCAAGATACAGATTTACATGCTCTGGTTGGTCGCCACCCTAGAAATTGCAATTTTACCATTAAAACAATTGAAATAGGAAGTATATAAAAATGCACTGCCACCGCAAGAACCCGTAGTATAGCGAAAAAGCGTCTATTTAATCTTAAAATTAAAATGCATGCGTCAATCCTAGTTTGAATCCTCCTCCACTGGTAGTCGCTGCAGGTAAAGCCATTACATGGCTGTCAGAAACCTTTTCTTTGTTTGAGACAGATTAATTGAAATTAAAATTAAAAGTCCAGATATTGACTATACCAAAGGGTTTTCGCAGTTTTATATAGATACATTGAGACCGCGAAATGTGAACCACAATATGGGGACAGACTACTGTATTATTCTTTCAACAAACAACACTATTGATCATTGGCCTCCCTGACCCGGTTGATTGTGATTACCTTCTGCCGACTGAACAATGATAAACAAAGAATCTGACGGAAATGGGCGCCGTGTTACCGTGCAGACTTGTATTCGAACGGTCAGCTGAATTACTTACAGCCACGGAAAGATTATTGATGTCGCCCTGTCGCTGATAAGTCGCTCCAGCCTGAGCGTGAACTGCAAGCCAGTCGCCGGGAGCCGGAGTGATTTGTTGAGGACCCGGTGAGACAAAGGCAGGAAGAGATGGAGGGCTGAGTTATGGACGAGGGAGGCGAGAGGAAATGACAGGGTGGTAGATGAGAGACCACAGAGGGGACAGAGACACACCGGGAGATGCGAGACAAAAGGGAAAGATATAGAATCAGATAAGAGCAGCTGGAAATGAAAAATGCCGGTGACGGGATGGGAAACCAGAAGAGAGAGATAATTGCGAGGTGCAACAAAAAACAAAGGCCAAAGGGAGACAGGCTGAACAGGGCCTTCAAGAAGGATTTCTATCCAGGCTTACTGCAAAAAAAAATGAATTCAACTGATGATCCTTCAGTCGTGAACTGCTCATTTTCCTTTGTGTTCACTAAAGTGTTTAGAAATAAACAGAAGGGCAAGTATAGCTCCCCAGGAATAGTCAGAAACCTTTATTAGCAGCTGATACACGTCAGACTGAAAATCATTTTAACATTTTAATTGCACTTTTAATTCGCACCACGGAATGGCTTCCAGGGGGACAGATTTCCTCGACGCACAGCACGATAGCATGACGGGCAAGGCAGATGAGACGATACAGGCTGATCGGGAAATTTAAATATCATTGCCTTCTCAAAAACAATCAACAAAGTCAAGTTCAAATTTTTCAGAAAACCAGTCGATTTAGCACCAAAAAAGACAAAAAACAATTTAGGCCATTATATTATTATTATTATTATTGTTATTTGTATGCCATTTCCTATTATTTTTCATGCCATAATCTCCGTTAGCACCTCAACGTCAAAGAAGTCAAAGCTAGCACGCAGCTCGCTAATGTTAGCCTAGCATTGCTAACAGTGTCAACACTGGATTCAGATTCAGAAAGAAACAGCCGGTCCGAGTCCACGTGGACTCTAGAGCGCTCTCTTCTCAGTGGTTAGAGATGTGGGGTCACAGGAGGCACTGCAAATCGATTCCGATGAAATAGAGACGACGTCAAAACAATCCAGCCGCTGTATGCGGATGACAGGGAAGTAACGCAAGAGACACGAATGTATTTTTTGTGCTCATCTATTGGGCTGTGTTGTAGAATGATGGGAAAATAAACAAAGCCCATATATATTGATCCACTCATCAAAACAAATGGAGTTGTTTTTATAGTGTCAAATATTGAACTATGATTAATATTGATTAATTAATGGAATGCGTTTAATAGGTTTGATTACTTTTTAATCCAGTTCCATCCCCGGTATTTACAGTTCCGGGTAGTTTTGCTCCACAGTCAAAAGAGATGGAAGTCGGTGTCAAAGTCGTCATTTCATCTTGCTTGTGCCACCTGTGGTGCTTTTCATATTTTATATTTCATATTATCAGGGGCTCGGTGTAGAATTTGTCTCCTTTTACGAGAATTCCCCCACGGCACCTGGTGTGATGCTTTTTAAGAACAGGTGTTTCAAATGGTGGGGGATAGACCGATCCCCTCCCTCCGACCCAAAACCAGATTTTTTGGGCTGTTTAAATTTTTTAAACTCCTTTTTCCGCCACGCTCAGCTTCAAGGCCGCAGGGCTTTAATTGCGTCTCTGTGGGCTTCACGTACACCGCGGTGCAGAACAACGGAGAGACAGGAGAAGAGGATGTGAGTCTATAAATGACTGCAGTCCTCTGCACTCCCTCCCGCCCTCATTATCAGCTTTAACATGTGGCAGTAAAACTAGAATGGGGGGCTTTTTAGCAACTCGCTTGTCAATTTCATGCCACTCATCGAAATACTGATACAGATACACATCTCCTCCCTTTTTTTTTTTTTTTCTTATTCTGACCAGTGTTTTTGGAAACAGGAAGTTCGGTGTGAAAAGGATGTTTTAAAAATAAACACGTCATGTTTTGTTTTGGTCGTTGAATGTTTTTCCACTTTCTTCTTGTTGTTGTTGCTCTGCAGTACCTGGGCCTGGTGGAGGTGGAGGAGTCGAGAGGGATGCATGTGTGCGAGGAGGCGGTGAAGAAGCTCAAAGTTGTGAGTATCACAGGCATGAATGCACACACACACACACACACGCACGCACAAACACGCACACACACACACACACACACACACACACTCATGCATGCATAGGCGAGCATACAGACTGCTGCCGTAGGTGTACTTTGTATGTGTGGGGATTCATCATCCGAACATATTGATCAAAGACATATATACACACACACA